>NW_022989947.1:3084083-3327863 GCF_902827175.1 Gymnodraco acuticeps | reverse complement strand
GTGCGGGGGTGAGTTTGTGTGTGTGTGTGTGTGTGTGGTGTTGTGTGTGGTGTGTGTGTGGTGCCTTGTGGTGTTGTGTGTGTGGTGTGTGTTGTGTGTCCAGGATTCTCCTCTGTTTTCTTCATCACTGCAAGTGGTGACTGGAAGAGAACCATTTTTTTCTGAACAAACAGGCAAAAGAACAAACACTTACACAAAACAGTATTTTTTGAGAAGTAATTAAGTAAAAGAAAAGAAAAAGTCAACCAGCTTCACCTTTTCTTGTGCTTTCATGTTGTTTCAGTTTGTTCCATGAGACACAAAAGACTTGTTTTGCACTGAAGATTTTCATTGAGCAACATGTTCCTCCATTCTACAGTAACAGTTATGACTGTAATAGACTTATTATTTTGTTTGGGAAAAGTTTTAGTTTTTTTAAGGCTGTAGAATTGATTTTTTGAACATCAATTGATTTAGGAGAAGGTTTTTTTTTTATTAGAGACTCGACTGAAGAGAGAGATGGCAGAAAAGGAGGCGACCATCATACACTGATTCATTTATATATTTGTACTTTTATTTTAAAAGAATATATTGTAAACTTTCTGACAGATTTGAGAAAGTGTATTATTGTACAATTGTTGGTTACAGGTGTGGATTACATTTTAGGGGAATTGTATGTAAAACACATGGAACTGTATTTAATATTCTCAATGTGCTTCCAGGGATAAAGGTTGATTCACAAGGCACCATACATTTGTATATGTAGATCCTGAATTGATTTTCCCTTTTTTATATCTTGTTCACTTCTATTATGCTGATGGGTAATATATGTTTGTTTACATCAGGTCTGATTTAATTTACAAGTTATCTTTGATACTACACTACAAAAAATTGATATACAGTGACACAATGTGTGTGTGTGTGGTGTGTGTGTGTGTGGTGTGTGTGTGGTTGTGTGTGTGTGTGTGTGTGTGGTGTGTGTGTGTTGTGTGGGTGTGTGGTGTGTGTGTGTGTGTGTGTGTGTGTGTGTGTGTGGTGTGTGTGTGTGTGTGTGTGTGTGTGTGTGTGTGTGTGTGTGTGTGTGTGTGTGTCTGTGTCATATGATGATACAGTGTTGGACTTGATGAATGTGTATGTTGAGAACATCTACAGGTTTGCATGACAGACAATGTAACAGAGGGTGACATGTAAAAGCAGGTCACTGGACAGTGTGTGTGTGTGTGTGTGTGTGTGTGTGTGTGTGTGTGTGTGTGTGTGTGTGTGTGTGTGTGTGTGTGTGTGTGTGTGTGTGTGTGTGTGTGTGTGTGTGTGTGTGTGTGTGTGTGTGTGTGTGTGTGTGTGTGTGTGTGTGTGTGTGTGTGTGTGTGTGTGCAGCAGGGGCAGATGTCTGGGGTCCCATGCCATCAGGAAGCATGTGTGTGTGTGTGTTGCTGTCTGTTCATGTGTGTGAAGTGATGTGCAGCCAATCAACTCAATATCCTCCCTTCAGTGGTTTCTAAGGCCGACGGCGAGCGACTGTTGACGTGATTTCAGTTCAGACCTGAAGCAACAGCAGAGGAAGTCACAATCTTTTACTCTTACCCGACTAGATATCAAACCAAACAATGCTATATTAATTACAGCTATGGATTTATGAGTTTGTTGAGACAGGGAAATAAACTGTGGGTCACCCATGTGTAGGCATATAACAGAAGAAAATTAGGACAATTAACTGAATAGATACTGTTGCTTCTCATTTAGTCAAACAGCAATGAGTAATGATTTCACCACCTCTGATTTTGTTAAGCTGGTTTCTTTATTTTGTGCAATTATAAAGTTATGAAAAGTAATTATAATGTATTTTATAAAATTATGTTTTTAACATTTAACAGTAGCAGACTACAGTTATAGAATAATATGCAAAAAATATAGATTTCCATTGGAAAATAATTATATTCAACAGAAGCAAAAACATCCCTTTTTTGTTTTTTGCTATTTATAGCTATTGAGCACACTAAAAACAAGCAAGTGATCAGCACAACATAAAATAATGAACCTAAGCATAAAGCTAACAGCTAACATCTGTTATCAACCTAAATAATAAAATAATACATTTTAAAAGGGTGAAAGTCTATTAAACGTTTATTCTGGGATTTACAGAAGTTTCACGGGACTGCAGCTTCACAGAGCAACTGCACCACCTGGTGGTCAATACAGTAAAACACACACACACGCACAGTTATATAGAGGAGTTCCAAATGTCTTCATATAGGATAATAGGGATCATAGGGACTTATAATCATGAACAGACTGTTGTCAAGGACATATTTCAATTAAGTCAGTCCATTGGCCTCGCTTCTGCAGCCCTTTACCATATAATATGACTCTTTTATTACTTTTGCATGACATAATGAGTTTTTTATTGTTATTACTGTATTCTTCAGAGCTTAAGTTTACATTGTAAGACTAAAGCAGGACTTTAGGTCTACCTTTAGTGTTAAGAGTTATTCTATGAAGTTGAGAAACATGTGATTGCTCAATGAAAACAACCCAGTGCTTAAACCCTCGTGAGTGACAATAATCTACAAACTCTATAACATCTGTCCTTTGGACTTTATATATCAGTTTGTTTACTCCTCTGAAAGTATGGTTCCAGATGATTTTCCTGAAATACTTTCTAGGAAAAGGGATACAAGTTGTTAAATTGGTGGCATGTTTGTGAAAGATACTTTTTCAGGAATTAATAATTTCTCAACGAAAGTTATTGATTGGCAAATTTGGCAAAGTATACCACGGTTTCTATGGAATAATACCAATGGCTAATATTGTGAAAAACTAGGATACGAACCAGGTTTCTTAAATATGGATAGGTGTCAACACATAATCAGGATGCTCACGTGCATGTACAGAACCACAGTGGAAATGTTTGACTCCTATTGGCTACAAATGATATGACCTGTCATACATAATATGGTCATCATCAGCATAAAAGTTGTCTTGTTTTTAAGATCTAACATTGATTAAAGATGCATCTAAAGCAGGTGAGCAAAATTATGCAAAACAAACCAATCCTGAAATCTGATTTTGTAGCCTACATTCCTATCGGTGTGCAGTAGAGGCCTGCTCTCCCTTTACAGGTGACAAAGGGTTTCATAGAAAGGTATATGACAGAGCCAGCCTCATCTCAGCCAATCACAATCCAGGAGCTGTGAACTTGCAGAGGTTTAAAACTGATAACAGCTGTGAGCTGAGCTCTTTTAGCTCAATGTGCCTGTAGAAATACATACAGTAGGGACGGAACCAGTGTGTCTGTGTCTGTTTGATTCTTTTTAATTTATCCATTAATATAAAATTAGTTCCTAAGAAAGTTTAAAGATGTATTCCTCCGCGCTGCTGATACTTGCCAGTTTGGGATGGTTCGGGTCTGTTTCTGGGTCTCCCGCCGTGGGGGAAGCGTACGCGGCGGTGCTCAGCATCGTGTCTCCCGGACAGGAGTATCTGACAGAGGAGTCCCTCGGCTCGGTCTTTAATACACTCGAGAAACGTGTGCAGTGCAGCGAAGTGTCGTGTGGAAAGGTGAGTTTTATTAGGCTTTCCTCCGCAGCCAGGTTAGAGCCAAGTGTCTGCCGCAGTGTGCAGAGAAAGGTCGAGGTCCAAGTTACTAACTGTTACTGTTTATCCACAGCCACCATGTTAATAGTTTTTAATGGATTAAAAATATATATTATCATATTTTATTCAATTAATCGACTGAGGATTGAATAATTATACTGGTTTTGGTTGAAGCCAAAGCCTTTAAATATCCAATTCTGTGTTTATCACAATTTCATTATTTAATTATATGTGATTTTTGTTACATGAAGGCCTAATAGATGGATTGTGTGTGCCGTGCGCACCTGCTTTTTCGCACCTGCGATTATAAAACTATTTCGGAAATATTTGTATCACACTTTGATTTTTTTAATACAAAATGTTGATACAATAGTGATGAGGAAGATGGTAATTATAATTATGTTTGCAATTCCTATTTTTATTTGTATTACAAATATAATGATACATTTTTAGGTTTGTCAGCAAATTCAGATTTTGCCATGTAATCTGGAATTTACTGAATATCGCAAATGAAATTAGAGATTTATCCTTTTATATTTCTCAGTGGTTATTATTATGATTTTTATAATATTTTTTCTTTGGAGGCATTATGGCTCTGCTTTGTTCCAATGCAGTCATAATGTAATATTCAGCTTTCAGTCACGTTATTAGGGCAAACTTTAGACAAATAGGACCCGTATTACTTAAAAGACCTCACATAGAGTAATACTGTGCTTTAATGTAGTAATGTAGCTTCTGCAATGTATGTGTATGAAATTACAAAATGATTCTTCTGAATGGTAGAACTAGTCCTATTTAAATTTTTTAATCTGACTAAAGGTATAAATAATGTGTTTTCAAATACAAACAAAAGGATAACTCTATAAATAGGTGATTCATATTTTTACCTGTAGACCACTACTTATATAAAGGGCGCTGTTTGCAGGACACTTTATCAGTGTGAACAGGAGTGAAGTCCCTGAACTTCCTAAATGTCATCTGTAATCTGCGTGGCTGATAAATGTCAACCTAATCTGGTGGCTGTTGGTGAACACAATGAACAAAGACAATGGCTTGGATTATAGCACACTGTATTCTACTAATAAAGAACTGACATCAAATGAATTTGACAACAGCTTGTTATATGGGTTACCACCAAGTGTTATAAAAAGGTCATTAAAACCTTCAAGAGGTTCAGTAAAATAATAAACCCCATTTGACCTACTGTAAAAGCCTTAAATGTCATGTCAACTGTTTGACCTTGTATTTTAATAGATGTGGGTCAACCACAATCACTTAAATGTATTTTCCCCTTACCTGTACTGATATTTATCAATCTTCCTCGCCTACCATTACAATACAACTGAGAATTTTTTTTTGTGTGTGTGTGTTTCTCAAAGCATTGAAAAATAAATAGTTTAAGTTTTCTTTATTTAAAATTGCAAAAGAAGCTGAAGTCTCAGAGATTTTAAGACAGATTCATTGGGACACTGTTCCTTGAAAACAACTTTTTCGACCGAAAAACCAAAATGTGATTAATCTGTGTGAAAATCTGTGAAAGCCTGGGAAAGATATATATTAAACCACAGTTTATAGGTCAGGATGTATCATTGTCAGGCTACATGGTATATTGATTTATATTGTAGCCAGCTATCCCTCTTGCTATCTGAACAAGATGTGTCTTATGAAAAGCAATAAAAGCAGCTGATATCCAGGATTGTTACATTGCAGGACGTGGTTGAAGAATTGTGCATATATATCTCTCCAAATTAATATGTTCTTGTGTTTGGTGGAATCTTTAAGTGATATGAATAAGTTATGTGGTAGTAACATAAACAAGTTCATCTTAAACATTTTTTCTGTATGTGTTTTTTTGTTATTCACTGAAAATAACGCACATAGCTACTTCATTCTTTCACTTACCTTCTTCTGTGTTTTTCTTTGTGCGTAGTGTGATTTAACAGATGCTGTTCACCAGCTGATCAGCAATGGAACTGGAAACGCAATCAGTGTGTCTCAGTTCACTGATGTGGCTGCCGGGTGTGTGCTCTACCTCTCCTCCCCCGGCCTGGTGTGCAGCGCGGTGAGGCAGGGGAGGTGGGGAGAGGAGGCCGAACGTTTCCTTCATGAACTCACCCATCAGGAGCACCAGCATGGAGACAGCGGGCCTCACCAGGAACATCAACACGAGCACATAGACGTTCATGCATTAAAGGTGCTGCTTCAAAAGCTTCATCACCAATATGTGCCCATGGAGAGTGAGGTAAACATACAACAAAGTATTTAAAAGTGTACTATATTCATCATATTGTATTGTAAATAATATTAGTACTGGTTTATCATCGCTGTCTAATCTTTTGCTCCTAACAAGATTATAAACACAACAGCAAAGACTACTCAACAATTACTGTCAAACCCTTGAGGTGACCCTTACCTGGACTTCACTTACGCAACTATTAAAGAAGGATATATTACTCTAGATAAATGACTTATCTCAGCTCTGTTTTGAGGTGATGCCTGAGGACATTGCTTGGCGATTAAATGTCACAAGCAAAAAAGGTTGGGGACAAGTGAATACACGTAACAGCTTTACATGGTTTACAGGAACTGAAGACCATAATTAACTTTTTATTTTAAACTAGAGAGCCAGTTTTAAAAATACCTTGCTTTCTAAAAAATGTCATTCATTCAAAGAGGAACATCATCTCAGTTGTATTTTCCCTTCAAGGGAGTGTTTTAGTGAGTTCATGGCAGCATTTATCACTCGACATATCTTATCATACCGGGTGATGCAGTACACCGACTAGGCGTTGCCCTGTACTCAGCCACATCACTGTAGCAACTGTCAGCATGATGGTTGGTTACTGCTGTATTATAGAAACTGAAAATGCAATGCTAGAAATGATACGAGATACGTTGTAAAATAGCTCTGTTAAGCTGTTTAAATGTGTCCTGCTTTGATTAAAATCTCTTTTGTTGTTTCCATACCTTCTTTCTTTGTCTCCCGTATCATTATGGTAACTAGAGGTGTGTGACAGCCAGTGATATCATGACAGAGGTCAGTGCATCCCCAGCAGAGAAGGGACAGGAAGTGGGGGCAGTTTTGGGTCGCGTCCTGTACCACGCCTTGAGAGGTCACTGCTTCATCAGCCGGGCCCTGCCTGAGGAGAGCTTCTTCATGGACGACATCATGGAGCGCCTGGGATCGGAGAACTTCACTGTCGAGGGTAAAGGTCCTTCAGAAACACAGAAACACATTCAGGGCCACATATAGTGATAGAAAAACACATACACTGTAAATAGAGGTTTAAATAAAGATGTATTTTATGTTTTTAGAAGTTCTTTTCAGGGTTTCCACAATGTAAGCTTAAAAGCGTATTACCGGTATATTGTCTTGAATTCAATTTCATAGGTCTTTTAATCTACTGTGGAATTAACAGTAGACAATAAAGGTTTGCCTCTTTAATATAACATCTAAGAATCATTTCTGTCATATATTGCTACTATATTATTTGAGCAATAAATGCATGTAATTCAAGTAACTTTAGCACTTATTTTCCTTTTATATTTTTATATTTCTGCAAAATAACAATACCGCTTTATGCTGTCTTAGGAAGTCTCTGATTTTGTCTTTAGATTTGTATCTAGTGATTTACTTTCTGTTCATGAGCACACATCATGGTTATTTTCTTGATAACATTAGGGAAAGTCTTTTTCTCAAAGCCATTTTAATTCTTGAGAGGTTTTGCTGCAATGTGTATTGTGTTTGTGATGTGTAGATTTGGAGGCTCTCATGAAGAGTCTGAAACTCGGACCTGACAACCAACATCAGCACGAACACGGACACACAGACTCACATGCTGATCACGATCATAGCGGTTTCAGACGGACGAGGAAGAGCGGCCATACTCGTCACGAGGGCCATGCAGGAAACACCACCTGGGATAAGGTAAATATACCAATGTACTGAAACAAATTATTTTAGGAGAATGATCAGCCAAACTTACAACATAGTTGATTTTATATGCATGTGATATGAGCATTGTGATAAAGTAAATGTTGTGGACACATGCAGCATGTTAGAGTTAACACTACAGTTTATCTTAACCCTTTGTGCCTAAATGTTTCTCCAGCTGTGTCTCTCAGCTGAAGAGCTGGTCCTGATCCACAGCCTGGCAGAGAACAGCTCTGCCCCCCCCGGTCTGGGTCAGATCGGCCTGGCTCAGCTCAGCCCTGCACTGGTCCAGCAGATCCTGAGCGGAGCCTGTGCAGAGGTCACAGACCCTCTGACACATGATGAGCTCACCGTGACTGAGAGTGAGTGTGCATGTTCTCAAAAACAACAGGGATCTTGCTTTCATCTGTAATTTAAAAAACTTAGAAAAAGCAAGAACAAAGTCGCACTTCAAAGCATTCTCAGGTTGTTATTAATAATAATAATAATAAATTGTATTTCTATAGCGCTTTTCTTGTACCCAAAGACGCTTATTGCGTAAGCATGCAAGGCGAATTCATTTATAAATCCCATTTCTTACCCAAAGTGATTTACAGATTAGACTGGAACAATGGATACAATACAATAAAAGAAAACAAGCATGAAACAATCAAAACAATAAAACAAACTAACAAATGCATTTGATTTATGCAATCTTTAAAGATTCTGATCTTCAAGCTTCTTAATAATCTAAAATAATAAACCTTATTCTGTTTTGTTACCAGATTGCATTAATGAAGGCTGATTTTACATTCATTTTTCCCAAATATACATAAAGGCGTCCGGTAGTACTTCCAAATATAAGATATTTCCCTTTTTGACATGTTGCTAACTCACCTCCATCCCCCTTTTGTATTCTCGCTTACTCCTGCAGAGTACCTGTATGCCACCCTTGCTAATGTGGTGATAACGCTGACGTCCATGTTTGGCATCGTGCTGCTGCTGTGCACCTCGTGCACCAGCATGTTCCAGCTGTGTATCCAGTTCTGCATCAGCCTCGCTGTGGGTTCACTGACCGGAGACGCCTTACTGCATCTGCTACCCATGGTGAGCAAGAAAAAACCTTTATAAGACAATCAGGTCTTCAGTTTTGGTGATTTTCATGCAGTATATATTCATTTTTGACTTATTCTTGTGGTTTGTGTGTCCAGTTCCTAGGTCTACACGTGCATTCAGACAACGCCAGCAGCCACGAAGAAATGCCGGACTACATTTACAAGATGTTGGTATTGATTGGCGGGATCTACTACTTTTATCTGATGGAAACAATCTTCTCTCTGGTGGCGTATAAAGATAATCATCATCATCATCAACATCATCATGGGGTAAGAGAATAAAATAATAAAACACAGAATAAGGATGATGGGAATATAAATACGGACCCGCCATTCTTGGTTTTCATTAGATTCAAATGTTGTGACTTTTCGAAAATGTCTTATAAAAAGATGGAACCTACTGGGAGCTTATCTTTTGTTTGAACTTCAAGATTTCTGAAGAAAAAGTTGCCTAAGAGCCATGGAAAAATGGACTTGTAATGTAAAAATAAAACCCAGATGTCCTGCATTTATTCCTTAAATATGTTTGGCTTCGTTTTCTCAAGTTGAGTTTCACATTCACTGCATCACAAAATATCCTGTTCCTCACATTCTCAAGTCCTTTTTTCCTTTCCCTCTAACCTTCCTTCAAGCTAACTTAAACCGTTATTTTGTCTCTCTCTCTCTCTGTTAGGAAGAATCAGAGCCTCATCACTGTGACCATGGCAGGGTTTTAGAAATGTATCAACAAGATAGGAAACAAAAGGACAAGTCAGAGTCAGCATCAAAACTAGACCTGGTAAGAAACATACATTAACGCTTGGAGTTTAAACGTGGAGCACAAATATTCAAAAGCAACTGCTTTATAAAAAGTGGATCTAGTTATTTTGTGCAGTTTAAGGAGTTTACCCCTTTGGTAAAAAGTACAAATAATTGAAATGTTTTGGACAAGCAATACTTGAGGAAAATGCTATTTCTTAAAATGCTGAGAGCTGTGTGAGGAAACCCTGAGCTAATACTATGTAACTAATACATCAATAAAATAACAGGACTTGTTAGTGTTTAATGTAACATGTGCATTTCAGGTTAGCTTTGAAGAACATGAGAAATCTCATTCCCATCAGAAAGAGCGCACCAGAGGTGAGCTATCTCCAACACAAAAACACGGCATCATCAAGTTGTGATTATAGTGCTGATCATGGAGTCTGCCACTAACCATTACACCGTCTGCCTCCACAGAGCAGCGTCTGCTTCCCTACATGATAACTATCGGTGACGGGATCCACAACTTCGCAGACGGCTTAGCGATGGGTGCAGCTTTCTCCCTGTCATGGAAGTCTGGTCTGGCCACGTCACTCGCTGTTCTCTGCCATGAACTACCTCATGAACTGGGTAAAGAACACACAGAGACTACATCAGCCTGTTGCTCTTGTTGTGTTCCATAAACATATTGAAACTGCCCTCTGTCTCGCCTTAAGCGATTGTGTTTTTTAGTCCGTTTTTAAGGTCTGTTGTTGCGCCATATGGACATTTTAGAATACCAATTTTGGCAATGCAGATACCAATGCAGATGCTTTTCTGTTTATTTTCTATTAATTAATCCTATTTTTGTGTCAGGGAAACAACTGTCTTCATCACAAACATTGAATGAGCACAAATTCCCAAAAATAACTTCTATGAAAGCCTCTTTTGTCTGCTGTACAAACTCAATGAGAACATTTTAAGTGCCAACAGTCAGAAGTTAGACTTTCACGTTGTCCATCATATTCTATTTATGTTTGTTTTGTCATTGCCGTCACATTTGTGTAATTTGCATTCCTTCGTGATCTTCTTCTATGAAAGATTCAATACTAAAATAAACTTTACTAACTTTCTCTACAGGTGATTTTGCCATTCTGCTCCACAGCGGTGTGTCTGTGCGCAAGGCTCTGCTCTTAAACGTCGGCAGTGCCATGACCTCGTTCGTGGGTCTGTACATCGCTCTGTCTGTAGCCACCGACCTCGCCACCAAGCAGTGGATCGCTGCCATCACTGCAGGACTCTTCCTGTATGTGGGGCTGGCTGACATGGTGAGTACTTGTCTTTAAGGACAACATTTACTGTAGCTGGCATCACAATAGAAACTGAAATCTCTCCTCTTTCTCCTTCTAGCTGCCCACCATGGTCCACATCAGCAACAAGAGACCCTGGCTGATGTTCCTGCTGCAGAACGTCGGCCTGCTGAGCGGGTGGGGTATTCTGTTGCTGCTGTCACTTTATGAGGAGAGAATCAGCTTCTAAAACCAGTCAAGAATCCCACGGTCTCACACGGCACATGTCATTGTTATCATTTATGCAGATTGGAAAATCTTTGAACAACTTTCACAGTAACATGATGGTGTTTATGGCCCTTATTCATAAAAAGGCTTAAAGCTGGCGCTTTGTTTCCACCCAAGAAAGGATAATAATAATAATAATAATAATACATGTTATTTATATATCGCTTTTCCTGGTGCTCAAAGCGCTTAATAAAGGACCTTGCAGATGGAAAACTAATCATTCAATGTGTTTGAAATGTGCTGTTGCCTTAAAGACTTAGATACAATATGTAGCAATTGATGGTGGCTGTCTGCCCGAAGTTGTCATAAATTGACACATTTTTACAATACACTTTTTGGATTTTGGTGGGTTTAACTACACTTTTTCATCAGATGAGATGAGGTAAGATAAGACTCTATTTAAAACGATGGACATTTTTGATGATGGGTGATCTGGATTTTAAGTTAGCCTTAAGCTTGTAGCATCTCCTCCATGTGTTCACTGATTTTGGAAGTGCAAATTATTTATTTCCTGTTTTTACCAGTTTCACTCCTTCACCAGAGCTTAGCCAACATTTCTGCCATATGTCCCCCATTGTGGCTCCTCCCTTAGACTATGTATGTGCATTCAACCAAAGGCTGCTCTAAGGGGAATGTTGAACACTTATCGAACTGCACACAGAAACCAAAGCGCTTCCAATACCAAATATCTTGTCCAGTTGCCTACAGATTTGTACTGTTTTTTGAGATTTTAATAAAGTAAAATGTACAACATTTAATGTGTTAATATATATTATTATTTACAGTATGGTATATGTCTTTGTTTTAAGCTTAGTTTGGAAAATTAAAACTCTTTCAAAACCCAATTATGTAATTTCTGTGAGACCTTTCAATCAACATGAATTAACTCTATCAGGGGTTTAAGCTTTTGTTCCATCTACTTTTTCAATCTTTCTGTTTGGACTTTCTCTTTATCTGTCTCATTTAATCTCCTCAACCTGCAGGTAAGTGAGTGTCTCCTTTAGGGACAGAGTCCGCTGACAACTCAGCTCACACAGACATATTATTAACATGCATACTGTAAATGTAACCATATATGACAAGCGTCTCACTTCCTAAGACAAATTGACCCATTTAATGACAACATTTAGGTTATCTACTGATCCTTTAAGGATGTGCTGTAAAAACCAAATTGTATATTACAGCACGAAGCTGCTGACAGAGGAAACATGGATTTCCCTTATGTCAGCAACAAAAAGCAACAATCATTTTCAACTTACGTTTTTTGAGGTTTTACGATCCCCTGGAGTCCTTTAACTTACCCTCACAACAAAACACTTGATAATTACCTCTAAAACTAGCCCTTTGAGCTTCTCGTACTTTATACTGCATACAACATCTTTAACAGTGGCATTGGTAAACACAAGCAGACTTTACAGACCGAAAAATCGAATTTGAGACAGACTTTTACTGTTGGATTATGCTGCCTATCTGGATTTATGTGGTTTATAAACTTCTTAAATAAGTTTTGGATGCAGTGACATAAAAAGCTGCATCAAAAGTGAGTGTATCAGTAAATAACTGCTGTTAAGGGGAGATGATGCTCAAAAGACATACCTGCAGGCATACATTCACCACTCCGGTATACAAGAGATACAGAGAGCTTTCCCTGGCGGCGCTAAATCCCTTTGTGTGAACTCATTTGGAAAGGGTGTAGTAGATGTTCATTGATATGTAAAAGTCCCGCACTCCAACTCTAATTACGTCAGACAGACTATGGCAACAGGTCAAAGACACTTTTTTTACACAAGACCCTTTCATGTTTCAGTAGGAAAACCTTGCAACCAATAAAAGTGAGTAATGGCCTGGTTTCATGAGCTTCCGCTTCAAGGTATTAAGCAGGGTGACTCACTGTCACATTGTTGCACTGCATTTCCTATTATTCCTATGCTGTGAAAAATGCCTTTTGTGATGAGATCCCATGAAAGATATGCAGATCTTCTTTACCACATCAATTTCCTTTTGTAGGTCTTATCTGCAGCTGCCAAGGAAACGCTCTTGTTCAATCACAAACATTACAGAAGAGAGGCGATCGATTGCGCTTCAATCATTGTCACCGACCATTACCTAACACTTCCCAGAAAACGCAGGCTTTATGGCCCCGTTTTCTTTTTTCTGTTTCCTGTTTCCACCAGAGCTTCAGTATGTCATAATGTATATCGTCACATGGATGTTTATACTAAATATCAATTTGATTGAATAGAAGGTGGGAAAATGAACACAGCAGTTAGTCTAAGGGTTGTTTGCACCTTTTAAAGCTCTAATTCTAAGAGTTTAGAGGTTAAAGCCAAATACTCCTGAGTATATACATATATATGCTCATTAGGCAGATTTCTTCACATTTTATGACATGGTGTCAGAGTCAAAGCAGATATGTATAAGCCAGAGTCCACCGTTAAAACACAGCGAGGAAAGAACCTCAAGTAACTGCTTGTTCTCTTCCCTGATATTAGTTTTGTTTCGTTTGACTCACTTTATAGAACATGTTATGGCTCTTTAGCTGATTTGCATGACAATTATTTTAAGCATGTTGTATGTTTGACATTCCTTTCCCATTCAGAGGTTTGATGTTATCCTGGTCCTCTGAATTGATTCAGAAAAGTACACTTATTTCCCCTTGATGCTCAGAGTTAAATGACGCCGATATGTTCAATGTGAGGCTGGAGCCAGGAGACGGTTAGCTTAGCATCACGCCCGGAAAGAAGCTGGTCAGCACAATTTGTGAGCTCTTAACAGAGCCATGCTAGCAGTTTCCCTTTGTTTCCAGTCTTTATGCTAAGCTAAAGACTGGAAACAAAGGGAGTCTTGAGTGGAGATGTGTAAATATTTAACAAAGTTGAGAGAAATCAGGGAAAACGTCATGTGTATAAAAACACATCAATAAAACTTAATGTTTACTTAAATAATAAATTATTAAAGTTTTTGGAGTTTACAGTGACATGCTACACCAGTAAGATAAATTCCACTTTGTTGTTACTCCCATTTTGATTGCCTCATATCAGTCCATTTCTGGGTCAAGACGTTTCATTCCATGTCCTAACCTCAGCCACTAAAAACAAATAAGAGCTTTTCATCTGTGCGACACAAATTCAAAGACATATTCCTGAGGCATTACAAATAAATGGGGGCCAGACCGAGCTAGAAAAATACAAATATTTTATTTTTTATTACAGACCACTTCATTTTCTTTTTTCTTTTTTACTTCAAATACGTATAAAAACTAAACATTTTAGAAAACACAGCAGATAAATTCATTCAACATGATCATCAACGTGATATTATATACAAAACAGGTGTTTCTGGCCAAATCTATTGAAACCCGACCTCACAAGTGAGTGAGTAAGTGATTGATGCACACCTGTGTATGTGCACACCTGTCTATGTGCACACCTGTGTATGTGCACACCTGCGTATGTGCACACCTGTGTCTGTGTGTGCACATTTGGTCTCTCACTTGAAGTGAATGATCTCCTGAGTGGCCAGTCTGATGAGCTGGTTGAAGTCAAACTGGATGTACTTCCTCCAGTAGCGCCGGTCCCTGCCGTAGATCTGAGCAGGAAAACAAGGGCTGCCTGAAACACACAATTAGTTTTCATCTTTGGTATATTCAATTCCTTACAATAAAAAAAGGTATAATATTTGACATATCCGCATTGAAATGTATAAAAACGTCTACAATAGAATATATTTAGTTGAGGTCTGTCAGTTTGTGAGGTATGTCCATGGTAACCGTTTGTTTTAATCTGTGTCATGTAATGGCAACACATCGGCATTGTGGTTGCTAGGAGCAGTTTGTCTAGATATGCCACATTTTTAGCAAACCTTTTTTGATTTTGGCCATTTTCTATTATATAATTTAACTGGGTAAAGGATTTTAGTCATTGGACACCTGAGTGTGAAGTCATCAGTAAAAAGAAATTGGGCAAATGTTATTGGCAGCTGAACAGCGTCAGAGAAAAACTGATTAATAACATGACTTTTTAATCGGTTTGAATAGCCTGGTTCATTTGTTTTGGAGTGCCTCTGCGTGTCATTTGCGTATGTTTCTTGTTTGTTTCTTTGCCATGTGATATGTGATCTCTGTTCTGTATCTATGACTGATTGACCTGAATGTTTTATGTGTATTATCTCGATGCCCAAGACAAATTTCTCCTAAGGGAGACAATAAAGCTCTATCTTATCTTGTCTTATTTAGCTCCAAGTAAAAACCTCCAGATGTATCAACACTGAACGAATCAAAACCTGGAGGAGGTTAACTACAAGGAAAGATTCCTGTGATCCCACGCTACGGAGATGAAGGTTTGTGAAGATGTGACAACCTGCTAAAGATGAAAGTACTCCTGAGAAGACAGAGAGGAGATAGTTTGTAACACAGTAGGTGTTTTGTTTGTGTTTAAGATGAAATTAGAGAGATAAATAAATACCCCTAGTATAAAAGAGAAGGCTACAGGTGGTGTGTTTCTCTCTAATAAAAGTCAACTTTGTAATGTTGTTGTATGAATCAGATAATATCATTTATATTATTGAGGATTTGCTCTTTTGTATCCTTGCTTCTGAGTCCAGCCTTACTGAGGTTTAACAACGTGGATCTCACTAAAGGTATTCTGATTCTCAAAGTTTATTCATTGAGCCTTTAGCACCCTCTAGTGGTTAAAAAACACTTTGTCATTTTGACTGTATAACCTGAGGCCTGTACTACGAAGCCGGTTCAACCTAACCTGGATATGTTTGAGTTACCCGGTTTAGCTAATCCAAAACAAACGCGCTCTCCCTAAACTGTCCTACGACGCTGGTTATCAACTCGTTAACTCAAGCCAGCCGTACCCTATCTATTTAGGTGCGCGTTCACATGAAAGGGGTGGTATTTGGAGCATTCGACCAATCACAAACATGGACAAGCGTACTGACAGCGCAGCGTCATACTTCCTGAATGGAAAGTCAACTATATAATTAGACAAATATGAAGACGTTAAACTTTAAACATCCATGACTTAAACACTTGATCCAGGATCAAAGTCACATAGTTGCACCTGCAAGGTGAATACAGCTGGCAAAAGAAAAAGTGTTTGAATGCGTACATTAACAGGTTTATGATATCACCCCCGTCCAAGACACGATCTGACTTTAATTATATTTGACTCGAGTGTTTCGTCAACTTAATGTGTTGCTTAAAATAATACTTCTGCATACAGTATGTGACACTGTGAGTGTTGCACGGCCAGATACGGCTCAGCTGACTCAGATAAGGAAATATAATATGATACATTATGATGTGATATCATATGAATGATAATGGGACACATCGATGTCTGCACTCACAGTGCCGCAGACTGTACGTAATGTTACTTTGATCCGGTTACTTATGTTGTGATCTGACTACTTTTAAATCCAGACTAAAGACTTTTCTTTTTGCCGCTGCTTTTAATTGAACTATTCACATCTTAAACTGCACTGTCACTTTTAACTTGTATTTTTTCTTTTAATGTTTATTTTATTATCTTTTCTTTTTAATGACTGATTTTAAATGCCATTTTCTTAATGTCTTTCATTTTTTGTAAAGCACTTTGAATTGCCTTGTGTTGAAAAGTGCTATATAAATAAACTTGCCTTGCCTTGCCTTGTGGCAGATATTTAAGTAAGCTTTCTTAACGCTAATGTTATAATAGTCAGATTGCTCTGAAGATGGAGGTGATATTCTATTAATTTTCACGTTCACACAGTCAGTTGATTTTTGCCGGCCGTCTTTCCTGCAACGGCAGTTTTTCTGTATTTCCTCTATCCTGTAATATGACTTGATCGCTTTAAACTCCGCACACTGAGCTCTGATTGGTCAGCAGGCGGTGCTTTCACTGAGTTGATCTCTTATCCCGGAACCTAACCTGCTCCGGACCAGGCTAGCCGTTCAGCATAAGTTACCATGGAGATCTAGCCCGCTAAAAAGAGAACCAGCGTCGTAAGACCGGAAACCCAGAGTTTTCCCTGAAGTTAGCCGACTAAGCGAAAATCCGGCTTCGTAGTACAGTCCTCTGCTCTTTGAAGTGGAGGCTCCGAGTGGACATGTTTTTATTAGAACAACACTACATGTTATATATGCTGTTTGAAAATATCTTAATTGAGTTCTCTCTATTAACCTCTAAGGTCATCTGTGGTCACCCTAATAACATACTTATATAATAAAGACACATATTTTGTTCGAGCATCATCAGATGTATGTGTATGTCTCACCTATGCCGTGGAGGATTCTAGCAACAGCTCTTCCAGAAAACTTCTCATCACTCCGGTTGGAGAGAAAACTTCTGATGTCCGCTCTGATCTGATTCTCCCAGTCTGAAAACTACAAACACACAAAAATAACAAGTAATAAGTAATCCTCAACATCCAGAACATTTAAAGACACTAATTCAGCCGATAACTCCTGATAACCCTCCTGTGTATTTACCTTATATTTGTCGAGCTCCTCGATGTACACCGGTGCGAGCATCTGGCTTAGGTCCCGCCTCTTGTCGAAGTATTCGGACAGAAGGTCTTTCAGCCTCAGACTGCGACTCTCATCCAAGTCGTCGACACAGGACGATGCACTCGGAAATGCAACACTGCAACACAGCGCGCACACACACACACACACACACACCATTAGACACACACACACACAAGGTAAAGTAGAGAAGTGAACAGACAGAGAGAACACACACACACATAGTTGTACATGTGAGAAAAATAATTGCTGTTTTATACAGTCCCATCTTATTATTTGGACATTTTGCAGGACTCTCTAAAGCAGGGCTTCTCAAACTCCGGACCGAACTACAAATCAATCCGGACCGAACCCTGGGTCCCATTAGAAAAAAATATATTATACAAAATAAAAAAATTAAAACGTTCTGATTCTGATGTAAATTCATGTATATTTTCTTGTGTCTGACGCGTTGTGAGAATGAATGTGCATATATATATTTACTTGTGTGCGCGAGCGTGACACGCATTGCAGACCGCAAGTTAGCCACAAATGTACCTTGACTTTCTAATGCTTCTAATGCCTTTTTTGCAGAAGTTCAAGGCATTGGCTACAGACAAACAGTGCCATTTCTCCCACTAGTTCAAGCCACCATACTGTATGTATTGAATGTGTGAGTATACAGGGGCGCCGTTTGCCGACAGGCAAGTGCATGGACCAGAAGGGGGCCCCCAAAGAAAGTAGATTAAGAAGGTCCACAGCAACGACAACATGAAACACCCTTTAATTTACTGCAACGACATGTCGGGAAACCCCCTCAAGGGGGCCCCATGCATAGCGCTGTAAGAAATTGCTTCTTAATTTCAGTTTCCGCACCGCTCCGGGGGGGTTGGGGGGGGGGGGCATTTATCCGGACCAGTGACCTTGTATAAAATTCACAAGTGGACCTTTCATAAAAAGGTTTGAGTACCCCTGCTCTAAAGCATTTGCCAGCTTTTAAAAGGTTTAGGTGTCAAATTGACATTGTAAGGTACATTGAATTAATAGGTGGTTACTCACAGACTTCATACCAACCTTTATAAACCTATATAACAAGTAGGAGTCATAAGGAACAACACAGTCAAACAATATCTAGCATTATTTCATCATGAATTATATTTTGAATGATCCACTGATGGATAGGGTTTTATAAAATCAAATAAAAAGAATGAGCATCTTTGATCACAAATTCAGATGAATTTACTTCTGATATTTGTCGATGCAATCTGGGAACAAAGCAGGCAAATATTACAGTGAGGAAGGAGAATAACGATTGATCTTTCAGCTTTCTCAAAACTATTTTAAGGCTGTGAAAAACACCTTTGCGAGTTTCTATAATACATTTATCTTGAGGGTAATAAGCAGCTTTGGTGTATGCGTTTACCTCTTGAAGGCCTTGAAGGAGGAGGTGAGCTGGTAGATCTGCGTCTTCTCCTGGTTCTGGACTCGATTATAGAGGAACTGACACACTCTGTCCATCTCCTCGTCGCTGAGGTCGCCAAAGGATCGGAAGTAGAACGATATGGAAGACAATTCAACGCTGACACCGCTACGGCCTCCAACTGAAACACAAATGTTTTGTTTAATATATATTTAATATTTGTACACAAATACACGTTTTCTGCACACGGTAGACAAGGTTAAAAGCAGACGATATTTGATTGAGAGCGGTTCAACTACTCGTGTTTGATTTACTAATCTTCACCAGTGCATTCTTATTTGATTTTATTCAACAGTGACGTATTCTTCTTGCCATAGGTTTTGCTTTTACTTGCTTAGAACTGTGCAAACCAATATCTACCCCGAGGAGAAAACATACCAGACAAGAGAACAGACCCAGAAAGTGTGTATTAGTGCTATCACATACAAGAGGACCACTGCAGCTGTCGGAGTCCTCTCTTCACAAGAGATAGCTGCCATCCCATAGTGTCTGCAACCTCAACGACATCGAACTCCAGCTGATCACACGTCTCCACTCGCTCGCCCGCCATCCGCATTCTGGCCAACACCACAGCAATGGGAGGGCAACTGTGACACATCAAAAAGGAAGTAAATAATGTAAAACGGGACAAATATGATCAACTCAGCACAGTATATCTCTGAAAATAGCTGACCGTTAAATGTCTTTATATTTATATAAACATTAGAATATACTAAGGAATGACAAGTCATACATTTTAGTGAGTTTCTGGAGTTGTTTGGGTCCACTATAGCAGCCGATTTTACACACAGACAGCGTGGGGTGGAGCAGCTCCACAAAGCGCTGGGGGTGCAGCTCCAGATAGCAGAGCAGCGTTTCTACACCTGGAACACACAAAGGAGAAAGACAAAGAATCTTTTTCTTATCGTTTCTCGAATTACTTTTTTTCCTTTCTCTGCATTTGGAGCCCCTTGCCTACTTTCAACTACATATTTGCTCTGAATGTTTTGTATAAATATATCCGTCTCTCTACAGGGTATATGCAGGAATCCTGAAGTCAAATGTAAGAACTTTTAAGACCCTTTCCATAAATGTTAGGACCTCATCGCCACTTCGAGTTTTAACCGGTTACCTTGGCGACACACTTTACCTCACATTGACTATACACAGTATTGATTGTCCTTCCTCCTTATCTTCCAACCATTTGGACGCAAACTTGCATTTCCCCATAACGATATTGTTTAACAACCGGCGTAAACGGAGCTTCGCGCGCTATCAAGCAGTGAGCGTGCCATGTCCTGTTCAGATGACGTCACATCCAACGTGATGCCATAAATAAACTACACAGAATCACACTACACACCTACGCAATGATTACATTCAGGCAGACTTTAGAAAACAACCTCTTTGGACAATGTATATACTTATTGAAAACAAGCTACAAAATGTAATACCTTGGAAAATGCCGTTTAATACTTTTTAATAGCCTTCATTTTGGCTTAATTGATTTAATCAACTTTTAATACTTTTTAAGACCCCGTGTACAACTACGTTTCTCTGAATGTTTTGTATGAATATATCCGTCTTCCTAAACATCAGTTGATTGTTGGAATCTTAACTCGTGTACTTGCCCTGTGTGCCCTGCTTCCACTCACCTTCCTCTGTGACGTCCAGAGCCTCCACAGTTGCTTCCATGGGAATCGCTCTCTCATGCGTGTGACAGACCCGCTCTTTGGGCCAATCAATGCTCTCCTCTTCCTGGTCCTTTAGCCAATCAGCTTCTTGCGACTCCCCATCCTTGGGCTTTATCGAACCCTCGGCTTCTTCATGTTTAACTCTCTGCTCCTCCAGCTGCATTTTCTTTCCTTCATCTTTACAGTCTTGGAGAGGGAGCTCTGCTGCCTCTGGATGTGACGACTCCTTGTAATAAAAACATAGCATTCACTCCTTTTGTCCAAAATATTTGTTTCCTATATGAATAACTTTATAAAATGTGTGCTCGCTGGAAAACAATCTCTTCAATTTCCTTTCTTGCAGGTTTTGACTGCACATTTGTTGGGCAAAGGAGTGAAGAAGAAAGAGTATGAATACATGATAACCCTTGTTCTTTATTACCTGTGCAGTTGACGGTTCTGATGAGTCTGTATGTTCCACATCCTGCTGAGTGGGAGCGCTCAGGTTCTCTTGATCGCACCTATCCATCATTTCCATCATCTCCTTATCTTCCATGTCCTTTTACACACAGATAGTTTTCACTTAGCAGCTTTATCTTTATTTGTACTGTATTTAGACCACACACACACACACATTTGCACAAGAGAGGTACCTGTTCAAGCGCCTGTTGTTTCTGGTGAAGCTGTTTACATTTACATGGAGGGAAAACTTTCTGGACCAGTTTCTTTACTGTGAAGTAGTCCACCGTGTCCGAGTGTATATGCCGACGGAGCTCATGGAGGTCCTCCCCCTACACACACACACACATTAATTTATGCTTCAAATGTACAGTGTAAGTGACTTTAACAAGAAGGCCATCATAGAGTCACACAGTTATTGACAGTGTTACCCCAGGGTTCAGAAAGAGGTGACAGTGTGCGGGCTCTCCATCTCTTCCTGCCCTCCCGATCTCCTGGACGTAGCTCTCAAAGCTCTGAAAAAAAACCATTAACCAGTAAGACAATACTGATTAAAACGAGACTTTTGGACTCAGAGTTTCTTTGTTGTTGTATTATCTGGGTAAATCTATCAGATGAAAGTACCTCCTATGTATATTCACATTTGAAACGGGTGAAAAACCGGTCTTTGGAATGTATTTCTTGACATGACAGCTGGGCAAACCCAGTCTGATAATGAAGATCTATATAACATGATCAATGTTGGGGAATCATTTGCTTAGGCATTCAACCTTTGACACAGTTCATCGTTTTCTCTTTCTTCTGTCTCTTTTCCCGTGGCATAGGTCTACGACCTTGGGTATTGCTGCTATCTCTCTTAAGGAGGGGCAGCTTGGGCGCATTGTTGTTGCCAGCTTATGACCGAGCACACGCTGACATGAGATAGTTCATTGTTCATTGTTCAGGGACATCTAGAAGCCTTTCTTTTTAGGAACGTAGGTTCCCTGACGCACATTATTTTCTATGGACGACAGCCTTAGATAGATTCAGGGTCCATATTTGTTTAGTCTCGCTGATAAAGAATGTTGATTATTACACTCAGAACTAGTTCAAACCTGGAACTACAGAAGAGTTCTTTTGTGGCATCTCAACCGTGTGGTCAAACCGTGGCCCGTGACATGTCGTGTGAATTCTCCGGCCGAAGCTCCAAATAAACCGTCAAGTGTTTGCCATCAAAGCTCCAGCTCTCCTCGTGTCTCTCTTTGAGTCCTGACTCCAGTTGCTTCCCCCACAATCAAAAAAGGTTCGCTCTTGACCACATAAATGATTCATGTATTCACACCTGATACAATTGCAGAAAATATGTAGAAGTTGCAACGTGATCACATAACATTTGAAAAGCTTTTGTTTTTTGAATAAATAAGATCACTACCCACTTTAGGCATGTTGTAGTGGATGATGCCGCGGACGTCAGACTTATCCAGGCCCATGCCAAACGCCACAGTGGCCACCACGAGTCGGAGCTCCCCGCACATGAAGTTGTTCTGGACGCGACGGCGCTCTGAAGAGGACAAGCCGGCATGGTACGACTCCGCCTGCCATTTCAGAGGTTTACGAATCTTCTTCCTTGCTAAATGGAAGATGGAAGATGCACCAAGTCAAAGAGGGTGCTGCTTTTTGAAGGATGTAATGTATGATTGAAATCTAGCATATTTGATTACACCTCTGCCCCGACCATTATCCCCTCTCTCGGCATTAGATATGAATAAGTTATTATTTTTAAAAATAAGTATTATTCCATCCTTACCCAAGTCTTTCTTTTTCTGTCCTACAGGGTTGTATTCTGCCTGACTGTTGCTGTTTATATTTTTGTTTTCTTTCAGGATCACTCCTTGCAGGCAGGTCCTGAGCAGCGCTGAAATGCGAGTGGTCTCCTCTCTTCGAGTACAGTAGACGATGATGGAGTCCAGACAACCAAAACGATCTCCTTTCAGCAAGGACACTAAAGCCTTTATACAAAAAGACAGGAAAGACAGAGATAAACATGAAAAGAGAGTTTTTTTTTGTGATCACATTTTTATTGATGTTAATACACGACATGTACAACTACAAGCACAACATTTTTTTTTTTTTTCTTAAATGAAATAACAAAGTACACAAGAGGAACAAAATGAGATAAAAATAATTACTTACAAAATATACAAAATGCAGAATTCAGAAAACACAAGACAACGAAAATAAAATAAAACAAACCCTACCCTCCCTCCCAAACATATAAACACACACAGACAAAGACACACACACACATATAAGGTGTTCGCTGTTGGGTGCCAGCACTCCATCAGCGCTATCAGACAGGAGTGTATACCATCACTAACACACACACACAGGGAAACGCAAAGGTCGCAATTGAAAAGGCTGTGGATTATGGAAAGGGAGAAATCATTCTAAAAGATCTTTGAAGGAATCGACTGCAGAGCGCCAATTGTTTATATTAGTGTCATTTTACCTATTTAAATCGGGCAGTTGACAACTCTAGAGATGCAAGGACCCAGTGTCTGAATGTGAGGGAATTAGGAGGCTTCCATCGAACCGCAACCATCTTTTTTGCAGCTGTTAGGTCAGCTAGTAAGATGCGCATTTTAAGCTTGGTGATATTGAGCTTTGACAGATCATTCAATAGTAGGGCGGGTGCAGTCACCGGCACTGTCACTGAGAGCACACGTGACATGCCAGAAGCCACTTTAGTCCAGAATAGAGTGACTGGGGGACAGTCCCACATCATGTGCATAAACGTGCCAGGGGACTTCATAGTGCATAAACTACATGAGGGATCGTCTATCATTTTCATACAGTGAAGTTTACGCGGGGTAAGATATGTTCTGTGGACATAGTTAAAGTGGATCTGTTGGTGATCGGGATTCCGAGAAGCTTCTTTTATGCTTGACCAAACACCGTCCCAACTGAAATCAGGGTCTAAAACTGGGCAGTCACGTCTCCATACTCTGTCCAGCTGTAGGTTATCGTAGGAAGCCTCCAGAAAGAAATTATACAGTGTAGACACCATACCCCTGTTTTTCCCTTGTACAGTAAACAACTTATAAAGAGGATGAACAGGTATAGGTTGTTCCCATGGGACACCATGTGCCTTGAGAGCAGATCTGAGCTGCAAATAGAAGAAAAACGAGCTACCTGGCAGATTGAACGCACTCTTAATTTCTTGAAAGGAGCACAAGCCCCTGTTATCATAAATGTCACTCAAGTGGTGAATACTGCTGTTGCTCCAATGAGAGGATGAGACAGGTCTCCCACCAATTAGCAGACCTTTATTATCAAATATAGGAGAAAGTGTGTGCCACTTGCAGGAAATCTTACATTGTGATTCAGCTGTGCGCCATATCTTGATGAGATGTGAAACTATAGGGCCAAAGCGTAGTTGACATTGCCTATTTGTTAAATTGGCAAAAAGGATATCCTGCAGGTTCCAAGGTTGTACGATATTTTCCTCTATATTACGCCAAGAAACGGAAGCATTAGGGTTAAGCCACACCAGTAATGGACGAAGCACAAATGACCAAAAATACAATTTAATTAGGCAAAGCCAGACCACCACCTTCCCTCCTCCTCTGTATAGTGGATCATTTCAGTCGTGGACGCTTTGAATTCCAGATAAAGCGCAAAATAAAAGAGTGGATTTTTTTCCAATAGTCAACCGGGGGTGAGAGGGGGACCATTGAGCTGACAAAATTAATCCTGGGTAAAATGTTCATTTTGACTATAGATATTTGGGGCCGAAGATTGTTCGGAAGGCTAGTCCATCTTTCCAAATCCATCTTAATCCTGTTCCATGCTTCTGAGTAATTATATGTTACAATACGATTTAAAGATGGGAACATTTCTATCCCAAGATATTTAAAGTGCTGGACAACTGGGACATTGGGTGGAAATTGAAGCATTTTAGCTGACTCATTAAGGGGTAAGAGGGCAGATTTAGACCAATTAATCCTAAAGCCAGAGAGACAACCAAACTCCTCACAAATAGATAACAATACAGGCATAGATTGAGTCGGTTTCTCCATGAAAACCAGAATATCATCTGCGTATAGCGCCACCTGATGGTGAGTGTCACGAACAGAAATCGGATGTATACTAGGGGATTGGCGTATCATTTGGGCTAGAGGTTCAAGGGAGAGTGCAAAAAGTGCTGGGCTCAGTGGACATCCCTGACGGGAAGATCTAGAAACAGGGAATAACGCGGAGGATAATTGCCCAGTGAGCACCAGAGCTGAGAGATTAGAGTACAGCACCTTAACCATATGTATAAAGCCATTACCAAAACCCATTTTCTCCAGCACAGACCACAGAAAGGACCACTCTAGTCTGTCAAAGGCTTTCATTGCATCAAGAGACAGCACCGCTGCCGGGTCTTTTTTGTCTACTGAAGAATCTACTATATGGAGAAGACATCTAACATTATCAGCAGCTAGCCTTGACTTTATAAACCCAGTCTGATCACAGTTAACTAAAGTTGGCATATAATCCTGAATGCGCCTGGCAAGCACTTTTGCAAATATTTTTAGATCCGAATTTAATAAACTTAGAGGCCTGTAACTAGCACAATCTGTCGGGTCCTTATCCTTCTTTAAGAGCAAGGAAATCAAGGCTATGTTCACGTCCCTCGAAAAACTGCCTTTATCTATCGAAAACATTATCATATCCAAAAGTAGTGGACCCAGTTTATCCAAAAATGCTACATAAAATTCGGGAGGTATCCCATCTAAACCTGGTGATTTGTTTCGTTGCATGTTGCGTTCTGCATCTTTTAATTCCTCTAAGGAAATGGGATCATCAAGATGGGTGGAATCAGTGACTGCAAGCTGTGGTAAGTCTAGCTAACCGAGAAAGGCGTCGCATCTATTCTTGTCCAACTGAACTTGTCTGACTTATATAAATTGGAATAAAAGGTTTGAAAAGTCTCATTTATTTGCTTTGGCTCAGTTGTGACATTACCATTCAAAGATTGAATGGAGGGAATATCTGCAAAATGCTCACTAGACCTGATTTTTGAAGCCAAGAGGAGACTGGGCCGAGACCCGTGGAAGTAAGAGCGCTGCCTAACCCTATGTATTAGAAATTCTGATCGTTGTTTCAAGATACCATTTATTTCCTTTTTGACAAGTTTACGTTTAGATGCCGTTTGTTTAGAGTAATTATTCTGCAAAATGGAGTCAAGACTAGCAAATTCTGCTTCCAAAGCCTGTAATCTGGCGGATCTTTCCTTACATACATTTGAAGAGAACAATATGGTATTGCTTCTTATAAAGCCTTTGACTGCATTCCATAATATTCTTGGGTCCTCAACTGAACCTATATTTAATAGGGATGTAACGATATACCGAATATTGCGGTAAATAAACGTCGCAATACCGTCGTGAGACTGACTAAATCTACCGCGGCAAGCAGCCGCAACATGGCAGCAAGTAGGTTACAACATGAACATAAAACAACAGAACACAAAAGGACATCGTATTTACAGTGCTACATTTACACACCTAGAGACATTGACAAGTACCAACAGTATATGTATATCTCGCCCTGTCAATAACCTCACCTTCTTGGCAAAAACTGTATTGTTTTTGAAGTGGTGGAGAGACAATGCACAGCTTGACCCACTGCTGTCACCCATGGCCAAAGCATATCTCTCCGTCCCACTGAGGTGGCGTTAGACTTTTTCGCTGTCCGTCATTTTGACAGACAGGATCGTAAAATGTCCGTCATAATCCCTTATTGCCTGTCGGGTCTGAACTGTTCACAAGAGAGCACGCTCGTGAACTGTCGGGGGGGGGGCGGTGTTATGCCGTGTGTGCATGCACCTCGCGGGAGCGCACACAGCGTAAAGCAAAACCTCCCAGACATGTGTTGATCTGTACGGCAAAGTACGGTTTGGAAACTATATCATTTCCTTTTGGAGGGCATGCATAACACGGCATAACACCAGAGCCTCGCTGCGGGGAAACGTTGGCGCTGTTCCGAGTTTGTTCTAATCTGTCAAAATGACAGACTGCTTTCAGATTTTTCCGTCATTGATAAATAAAATATTCGGTTAACGCGACCACTGCTGTCCCAGCAACATCAGTACCAAGCGAGAGAGTTTTTTCCAGAGCAGGGGATATTGTAAATGCCCAAACATCCCAGCTTATAAATACCTGGAAATGTGGACATTCTCATATTCCTAAAAACCTGTCTGATGATGCTGAGTGAGTGACTAGTGAGTTTGAGTTGAGTTACTTGAAAAACTAAAGTGAAACTTGATTTATTTTATTGCAGGGTCTGATTATTAAATGTCCTTGTGTATTTGTGAGATGCAGTGGCACAAAGAAAATGCCTACTTTGTTTGGTAGTACTATAGGTACAAAAACACTGGTTTTCTTATTCCAGTCTGTTACTGTCACTTTGTTTTTGACACTTTAAAATACTGCTATCCTACTAAAATGCTGTACAAATCAGATTTATTATGTAATAAAGAAACATTTTCCGAGTAAGAAAAATGTTGATTGAAAAAAAACAAATTGAATTTTTTTATTTTTTATTATTCAATATCGCGATAAATACCGTACCGTGGACTTGTTATCGCGATATTATCGTACCGTGAGTTTTTGGTATCGTTACATCCCTACTATTTAAGTCAAGAAATTCTTCCAATTGTTCTTTATATTTTCCATTTCCTAGTAAAGTGGAATTGAGGCGCCATCTAGTGGCGCGCTTGGATAAATTGCCCAGAGTCGCACAACAGAGTACTCCCTTGTGGTCTGAGAGGGCAATAGGAAGCAACATTACATTATCGACTTTCTGGAAAAGTTGTGGAGAGGTAAAAAGATAATCTATCCTAGAAAAAGATTTGTGTCTGGCTGAGAAAAATGAATAATCTTTAACCTGTGGATTAAAAGCTCGCCACATGTCCACTAGTCCCAAACTCCCAGCCCAAGACTGTAGCGCAGCAGTAGCCGACTCCTGATCTCTAGAGGCTGTTAAACTTGACCGTTTATTTGAATTCCATACTGCGTTCATGTCCGCTCCCACCATGATAGCATACTCGGTTAATTCTAGCCTTTTTTTAGTTAAGGTATCATAAAAATCCTTATCAAATGTATTTGGGGCATAGGCAGAAATAAGAGCCACCTTTCTCCCATAAACTTCCACCCTGGCAATAGTTATCCTCCCTGCAGTGTCTGCCCACATGTCCAGCACCTTAACGTTCAAATTACATCTAGATACAATGGCTACTCCTTTGGTTTTGGAGTTAGCTGAAGAGGATGTGATAGAATTTATTAGCAATGCGGCCGGAATCTTTACTCAGCAGGTGCGTCTCTTGTAATTTTACGGCGATGTAACATAGTCAACACACTAGCTCGCTTGTGAGGTGCATTCAACCCATCACAGTTCCACACAAGAATAGATAAGTCACCCATTGGGCTGCACTGCTCTGGAAGATGTCAACAATAAGCTGAGTGGAACGTCAGATGATAAACAACCATATTTACTAAACCTGTAAACGAGACCAAAATAAAATGGAGTCCCTCCCCACATAAGCAATCCGAGAAGATGTAAGCGTTTCCCATAACTGGACAAAGACAAAAATAATACAGTCCCCCATACATTTCCCCGGTAACAAAAACAAGATGATACAGAAAAATAAAGATTAAAGACGATACATAAAATAACTAAATAGTACATTAAACGGATATTCCTAAATTGATCCGTGATCTGATTGGATATGGGGCTGCAAAAGGATTATACCTACCCTTCAACCCAGTACTTAAAGCTTACTAAACCGTTGTTAACAGACTAAATGAAATAACCTAAGGCAACAATGAGCTTAGTTATTAGAAGAAAAGAGAGCAAAAAACGTAAATAGGTAACATCATAGCATACACTGTTCCGATAACCAACGCACATCTTACCGGCCATTGTCCATTCACATCCGGCATGCACAGCGGATCCGCCGTGATATAGATCAAAACAAAAAGCCGGCTGTGTTTGTATTAAAGTCCAGAGTCTATTACGTGGTGTGGGATCCAAAAATCAAGCAGTAGGCTCGCAAGTTAGTCTGATCAGCCAAACAATGATAAACAACTATCCGTCCCCAGATGAGTCCAGCGTCAGACAGAAACAAATAAAAAGAAGCCTGCAGAAATAATCCAAAACTCTGTAAGAGATCCCAGACCACGCAAAGCAGTGTGCATTTAATCTAAAACAGCGACGCTATATAGTCCAGCAGGTTCCAAAAGACCGCTATTCGCCGTCAGACGAGCGCCCAGGTCCCGGGTCCCCGTCCCCACCGGTTGGTGCATCCTGCACTCCTGGTAGGGAGACGATGAAGTCTTCGGCATGTCCCGGGGAATGAAATGTCTTAACTTGACCAGCTCCCTTGACCTTCAGTGTAGCGGGGTAAAGGAGGAAAAATTCCACCCCTTTGGCATGGGCGGTATCCATTGCCCGGGAGAAAGCCTGACGACGTTTAACAGTGTAGCTGCTGTAGTCAGGGGAGAAGCGGATCCTCCGTCCATCAATCGTGAGCGGGGCTTTCTTTGCGGCACGGAGTATGTCTTGGCGGGTGGTATAACGGAGAACGTGAAAATCAAAGTGCGGGTAGCGCCCACCTGCTTCTTCCTGTCGTCGCTGTAGATACGATGAGCTCGCATTAACTCGCCCTTCAGATTACCTAAGGAGGGGAACCACATTGGAAGCGAGTGTGTCAGAAATTGTATGGCGTTAGACCCTTCAAGTCCTTCCGCTAGCCCAGTTATACGGACGTTGCATCTTCTGCTCCGGTCCTCCATGTCCGCTAGCTTGAGTTGCATACATGTCCAGCGTATCCTCGTGGGTGGCTAGCATACCCGAATTTTTCACCACATCCAACCGTATCTTGCCCATCTCTGCCTTAACGGTGCCGATGCTTTCACTCAGTACCATCAAGTCCGTTTGGATAGAAGTCAATTTCCCCTCCGTCTCCCTCCCCATCTGTTGGAGTTGGTCGAAGCGCGAATCCAGATAGCCTCGTTGCTTCTCAGGCACCGTGTCGGCTAACGCCTCCATGTCAGACTTCCCCCTCGTCTCGGGACCCTTTTTAGGCGGCGACTTTTTGCTCGATTTAGACATTGCCTTCGATCAAACACTCATAGAGGCTAAAATATATATTTTTTAAATGGTCTCAACGGTATATATTTACAGAATTAGCATCACTGGGTTGAGCGAGTTTAACCTATGCTGCCATCTTGTCCAGCTGATCACGTGACTCCCCATGAAAATAAAGTTGAAAATGTCCATAGACAGACAAAGGGACAGATGGAGTTCTGGAAAAATACTTTTTCTCCACCGACTACATTTTTAGACAGAGCATCATTTTATATTCCATGCATTGCTGAAAGGCACAAGAAACATGCAACCCTACACACCTGATCTTTTTCTCTATCCATGGACACAGACATGTGCAGGTTCGGAGGCACTGCCGCAGATCGGATTGCGATGCCGTCTTTATCGTTGATGTTCAGATGTCGTGCGATGTCCATAGCAGTGGAAAGTGTGGCCGTAGCTGTGAGTCCCAGCAAGCACTGCACTCCCAAACGCTCCCTAAGTACCTACAGTACAGACACACATAGATGAATTGCTGTCCTTAAAACGAAAGGAATATTTCAACAATGTAATCTATTGCAATATGTTTTTAAATGTGCTCAAATTGGGATGTTGACAACTTCTTAAAGTGTCTGTACCTTATTTACTTTTGGTTGAATTGCTGTCCTTAAAACGAAAGGAATATTTCAACAATGTAATCTATTGCAATATGTTTATTACCATCTTATATTTAGATGTCGTTTTTCCTCAAATGAACTTAAGATGGTTAAAGAGACACTCCATGATGAACCCACCTTACAGAGTCTCAGGTAGCAGGGTCTGAAGTTGTGCGACCACTCTGAGACACAGTGAGCTTCGTCAATACAGGCGAAGGCCACAGGAGGGAGGTCCTGAGCAGAGGGGAGACACCCTGCACCTGAGCCCCCTCCCCCCACCAGAGCCTCCGGGGAGAGCAGCAACACATGCACCTCGCCTGCCTTCACCTGCAGGAACAGAAGAAGGAGAAAAACTTCACATTTTACCATCCACTCAATAAATTAACATTTTGCACACATGTCTGCACAGCCCTCCACTTTAAAATATAATACACTGTAGTTTGCCATATATACTCATCGTTTTAAGTGTTTTTGCTTTTAAGCTTTCAAGTTTATTTGTATAGTTAAATTAACATTTGGTGTAAAGTCTCTAGCATCCTTTTTTAATGCTAAATTGTTTCTTAAAAATACTTGTTTTTTATTATCATTATATATTTCTTTTTTTACCTACTTTGCAACTTGTTTTTTTAGATTGTTTATGTTCGCACCACTAGATACCAAAGCAAATTCCTTATGTGTATGTGTAAACGTAACTGGCAATAAACTTCAATCTGACTCATTTAGTTTTGGTTTTTTGGCTGGTGAGTGAAATCAACTTTACTAGCAAATTGCACTACTATATGCATTTATTTTAATCACTGTGGATTTGGGAACTGCAATGATTTAACAGGGCATTGATGTACTGGTATTGTGGTGTCTTAAAAGAGGTCAAGTTCGCAGTAAAACTCAAGTTAGCAAATATCAGGTCCCTGCTTCTCTCACAAGCAGAGTATTTTTGTTGCTTAATCTATGGTAGGGCTAACCCATACAGGGGTGGGGCTCAAATCAGTATTTGCAATGTAATTACATACACGCTATATCGCCCCACTTGACAGTGAAACGCCACACGTGAGGTTTAGATTATTTCCCTGTCTCAATCAGAATGGAACTGTATGAAATAAAACTGCACATTTGTCTTGTAGTAAATAAAAAGGGATCGCTGTGAAGGTGACGTATCATAGTACACGTTGAAGATCCAATGGGGATACTGAATGGCGGTTCCGATTGATCTCATCAGTAATGCATGACGCAGACCCAACGTTTCGTTGCTCTGATTGGCTGTAGGTCTATTGAAATTGCATTCGGAGGCATTTTGATCTGACCATATTGCATCAGTAACGTGCACTTGTTGCTACAGCAGGATCAGTTTGTGTGATGTGGACACGACCCGTATATATTTTCGCAAGCCGTTTTCTCAACATTTAGCTTATTATTTAATTTAATTTGCTTACTTTAACATCATTTTTCGTGGTGGGGCTAAGCCATTTCTTGGTATGGCTGTAGCCTACCCCAGCGCCGCCACTGCTCACAGGTAACTCTATCTGAGCCAAAGATGTTTTTCAGAATTAAATCTTACAATTGCCACGTACCTTTTCTATCGCAGCTTCTCTCTGTTTCTTGCTCATGTTGGAGTGAATACAGGCTGCCTTCAGATTGGCTGGCAGGCCAGACACCTTAATGCAGAGAAAGACATTAACATCAAGATGTGTCGTGTGCATAACTGCTCAAAGGGAGAGGGTACATTCTTTTAATAATGGTCGATTTCTTTAGGTGTTGTCTTTTTGTTGTGGATGCATGTGTGAGAGGACGGCTACCTGGTCATCCATTAGTGAGACTAGAGGGGAAATGACCAAAGTGATGCTATTCGATCGCTTAGCATACATGTAGGCTGGGAGCTGATAGCACAACGATTTACCCATCCCTGTTGACAACACTACCAGGGTAGAGAGACCTGGAGGAAGAAGGGAGACACATTATTACAAAGATCTTAGATGTGTGATTTTATCTGTGTGTACTGTGCATACCTGACAGGATCCTCATGATAGCTTCCGCTTGTCCGGGTCTAAATGACTGATAGCCGAGTTCTTTCAGGGCTTCATACAGCTCAGGAGGCGCTTCTAAACGGACACATATTCCCACAAATGTGTGAGCTTTCGAGCAAATGTTCTGAGTCTATTTTTTATTATGTTGTTTTTAATTACAAGGAACAAAGTAAATGTTTACCCTGGACTTTCCCATCATCTGTGAGAGGAAACAGTGGTTCCATTGGAGGTGGAACAACGGGACGCTCATAGTCAGGACGAATCACGTTCAGCAACACCTCGTCTTTAGTGTTACCGTCACCCTGCTTATCCTGGGACGGCTGCTCCTCTGCTGCACTGGAAGACGCTGCTGGAACACAGAAACAAAGCAGGATTTAAACACACGCAACAACAAAAAACACACAAAAACATAAGCAGCAGTTTTCTTAAACATTCTGATCCTATTTTTAAAGTTGTATTGTTGTACAAAATTGCAAAACCTGAAAACCCGTAATATAATATTGTATTTTATTGCTGCTAAAGTGATTAAATCACTCGTATGAAAAGATATGGTGGACAAATTGTGTTAAAGGTCCCATGTCATGGCCATTTCTACTGATCATAATTCCATTGTGGAGGTATACTAGAATAGATTTACATTGTTCAATGTTCCAAACTCACATTGGTTTCTCACAGCATCTCTGTATAGTATGTGTGTATTCACTCTCTGTCCTAAACGGCTTGTTGGAGCTCCTGCCCCCCCTCCCTATGAGCCCACTGTGTTCGGATTGGTCAGCTCGCCCACTCTGTTCTGATGAGTCCACCACCGTTACAGCGGTACATCAGTGATTATGTGTTACAATGGCGTTAGCAACCAGAAAATGACACCAGCAATGACAAACAGATGAGAATGCTGCGTGGTGGGGCCTGGGTGCCGTGTTGGAGGGACGTTGCGGGGCTCACTGCTGGAGCGGACAGTGTGAGCTAGATTACTGGTGTCGTTTCCTGGTTGCTGCGTGGGGTCTGCGAGACAGCGAGACACCGCGGAACTCAGCCTGAGCACACACACAGTGTGTGCGGAGATCCGCGGAGCCGCGGCTGAGAAAAGATAAGGCTGAGTGAGTGTGTGAGGAGCACCGAAGATTGGTCCATTTGGACCAATCCCTGGAGCCGTTACGTCACTATGACCAGGAAGGAAAAAATTGAAAAAGAAAGATCTCCAACGAGGCGTTCTGGGGCAGCATAGACAGGTATTTTCTGTGTTAAGAGTTTTACTCGCTACAGGGTGTACTTTGAGGGTTTGTGACTCTGCAGACCGTTTACATGCAGAAAAAGCTACATAACACTATAAAATAACTTTTTTATACAATAACTATAAAACGTGTTTTATAGTTATAACAAAAACTCAAATATACAGTAACCGTACTAAAAGATAAATTAGTAAAGGTCAGTTACACAAAAAGTTTGACAGGCTTACCCATCGGCTGAGGTTGCAGTGTGCCTGTTGCCCTGGCAACCTCCTCCAAGGTGGGCAGGTCAAACGGCTCCTCCTCAGCGGCCTGGTCCTCGGCAGCAGAAGAGGGGGGGACTGCGTAAAGAAACAAGAGTTCAGAGGTTCAGAAGATGTGGACAGCTGCGTCACTCTTACGGCCCATACAGACGGTAAGGTTATCAGCGATTAAGTTAAGAATTGTGACACAATAAAAATGAATTGAGGAGATGAATCGCTGATGAACAGATGAGTCGACCCCCTGTTGTCAGGAAAACTTTAAGTATTACTGAAATTGATCGTTTTTTGTTTAACAAGCAGATTAGACATGTCTCTGTTTGTATACCTGGTCCCTTGCAGTGGATGGCCCAGTGTCCGGTCCCTCCACACTTGTAGCAGGTGTCCCCCGACTGACTCATCCCCCCTCTGAAACCTCCTCTGTGTCCTCTCCCTCTGAAACCACCCCCTCCTCCTCTGCTAAGAAATCCATGTCCACCGAAACGTTCGCCCTTCAGCTGGAACTTCTCCATGTATATCTAAAGAACAGAGTACAACAGTGAAAGACGCTGGATACATTTTGTATTATGACAACTCGTGTTAACTGTACGAATGGTTTCGAAAGTACAGAAACAAATCTATTTCACACGAGGATATGTCTTCTTTTCAATGATTTGGAAAGGAATCACACAGTAAAGACATGTTTTTTATAATTAAGTGTCTTGATCATCATCACACCACACACCGAGTTAGCAGGCAGGAAGTTCAGTTGAACCCTTTATGCTTTGATTATATGACATGTGCCACAAACACAACACGTACCTGTTTGCGTAGACCAGCGCCTCTGAGAGCGTATCCTTTGACATGGGATTTCTTCTTCAGATTTATCTTCACAAAGTTACCCTCTGCCCCTTTCATGCCTCTGTAGAAATAAAGAATGGTTTGGAACCGGAACACAAATGGACGTGTTTTAACGACATGTTGCAGCAGGGTGTGTTTAGTCTTACTTGACTTTGGCAGGCTGAGTTTTATACACCCTTCTGGCTTTATAGTCCTCCTCTATTTCTCCTAACAAGTTCTCCTGAGGAAGCTGGAAAGAAGAATAATGTATTGAAATCATTTACACAGTATGCACAGTATGCACATATGAGTATGACTGACGTACCTTTGTTGGTTCCTTGTTTTTTTTCTCTTCTTCTTCTGCCTCCTCGTCTTCATCTCCCTTTTTCTTGGATCTCTTTTTCCTCCCTCCTTGTGGAGCTGTGCTGGGGTTTCCATCAGAGATCTCCCCTTTCTTCTTACCATTCCTCCGCCTCTTCTTCACTCCTTCCTCCTCCGGCGCCTCTGCGTCCATGTGCTCAGCCTCTCTCTGCCTTTTCTTCCCCTTCTTCTTTCCACCTTTGGATTTGTTACTCTCCTCATTGTCCTCTTCTGGCGTTAAAGGTGGTGTCAGTCCTCTTTCCATCTCCTCAATATCTTCCTTCTCTTTTGCTTTCCCTTTCCTTTTCCCTTGATGGCTTTTTCCAGTGTGTTGTAGAGAAGGTTCTGGTTCACGTCCACTGACTGTTTTGTCATGGGTAATGCTCTTAGGCTCTTTAACTTCTCCCGAAACTGTTGCTGCTCTTCTTTCTTCGGCTACATGTATTTCTTCTTTTCCAGATGTCTCCTCTTCTTGTGCTTTAACTTTTGTTTCTCTTCCCTCTTCACACTCTCCTCTTTTCTCCACATCTATCTCCACGTTGCCTGCTCCAGGCTTCACCTCAGCCCCCATCTCTCCGAACACCTGACACCTCTCCAGCCACTTCTTGTCAACAAAACTCAATCTGCTGGCAGGAGAGGGCTTCCCTGCCATTCCTCCTCTGAAACCAGCAATAACCTGAGGGCTTCCCCTCAAGCTGATCAAAGCTCCAACACCTGCCTCATCATCAACTTTATGAGGAGTTCTGAAATCGGCCACATCTCCTAAAGCTCCTATACTTTCATTTAATTTGCCCGTGGCTCCTACATCTCCTCTTAAAGTTCCTGGCCTACTTGGAGAAGATAATGATGACAACAGTGAAGAAGATCTGGCTGGAGAGGGAGCTAGATGAGAGATATTCTGATTTTGTGAACTAATAACTTTACTAGTACAACTCTTACTACTTAGAACACTAGGACTACTGTAACTAATAGCAGCACTTGCAGGTTCTTCACAAGAATCTTTGACAGATTCAAAGGGTGCACACGGCTCTTCAGGCTCCGCTTTCTGGGGTGTCTTTGAAGCCAGGCCCTGGGGTGTGTTAAATCTTCTGTGAAGAAAAACACAATTACAGGGAAAGCTAATAAAAAAAAAAACTGTCTTAGAAACTAGGAGCATTGTTATTAAAGAAGAAGATATTCTCTTTGTATTATTGTCAAATAGATATCTTTCTATTATGGACTGTCGACAAGCAAGGCATTTGAAGATGTGACTTTGGACTCTGGATATTTTATGTATTAGATTTAATATTAGATTAGATTAAATGCGTTGTAGACCTCAGTGGAAATGTGTCTTTGGTACAGCAAATGAACATAAAATAGGTACATATAACAGTATACAATACACATAGTCAGTAAAAGTGTGCAGGTATCAAAAAATAAGTAATATAAATAATAAAAGTCTAAAATAAGTGTTCCCTCATGCCTGTATGGCATAGGGAATTTAAGACTTAACAATTCATCCAACTATAATAGAAATGTGGTTTCATATTGATCAGTTAATATATTGCCCTGATAATATGCCAACATTACAATACCTTCTTTCCTTGAATTACCTTGGTGTGAAGGGGCTGGATCTGGGTCCGTTGAAAGGGTTCTTCACAGGGGTCGCAACAGGGCTGTTCGTCTGTCCAGTTAGTCCATTTTTCAGGGAGTTAAGAGGCACCCGACCAGGAAGGAACGATTTCTTCAGTGAGACAGGTCTCTCCTGGAATATAACCAACAAATATCTTAACTTATCCCAAGTTTCTAAGTAAGCATTTCTCTTACCACCATATTGTGTGCCTTACCTTGCCGAGTGTCCCCATGTTGTTTTTCAGTTTCATGCCATAGTATTGGGCAGAGGCCTGCAGATTGTCTCTCTCCTCGGCTGTCAGTCTGGGAGAAGGTGCAGGCTGTGAACTGCGGTTCAGATGGGATCCCCAACAGTCTGCCTCCTATGAAGAGCAATGACAAGCACATAGTAACAGATATAGGAAACCACTTGTCTTACTGTCTATTTAGCTATAAAACACACTTTCTTTAGTACCTTCTGTGGTGTGTTGACCGCAGCTGTAGATCTGGCCTGTTCAACGTGTCCACCGCCTGCATCACTGCTGCTGCTGTTGTCTTTGGCTTGTTTCAAACTGCGGTACTCTTTATACAGGTCTGGAATTAAAACACACAATATAGCTCAAATGCTTCTGGCTCTAACCGGATCATCTATGCTTCAGATGGATTAGATATACAGTATGTTGCAAGTTATTGCTCATACTCACTCCTGGTCTCATCTGGAGCTTGATCAATATCCTCCTGGAAAAAAAAGAGCATTTTAATAGCTAGTTATTATGAGGTATAAGGAAGAGAAACATGGATATAAATATCCTGTGGACAAACAAAACCAAATTGAAATAACGATTAAAAACATATGACATGCATAGTAAGTTAAAGCATGGGGTTGACATTATTATTATTATTACTAGCAGCTAATGTTTAGCATTTAAATCACCTTGTTTGGTTTCCTCTGGTGGTCTGTGACAAACCCCTGCTCCCAGGTTTTCAGCTGAATTTTTACATCGTTGTATCGATCCATGGTAACGTATACTGGGACAACACGTCTTATCTTATTTAACTAACTTTAAATAATTGCATATGCATTTAGAGCATAGGGTCTGTCAGGCGAAAGTTAACGTTGCAGCAACACGATGTGCTAGCTAGCTGAAGTTATAAACGCGACATTATTGCTAACATATCTCTAATTTAGCAGCGGAAACTGCTTTTTTGTAACCGTAACACTTACTCAAAGAGACAAAACCCCTACAGATGTAGTTATTGCTAAGTAAACATATCAGTAAACTACACTAAAGGCTTCTCTTCCGCTGTGTTTTGTTTACGATTTTCCCGCGCCGGTGTATGACAGTCTGGGTTGCCAGGTTACTTCCTGTATCCCCCATTCTCACAACAAAGTTTTCTGTTTTTACAGCAGGGTACTTTATCAAGCGGGAGAATGTATAAGCGATGACAAAATAAAGACAGAGGATAAAATACAGTAACAAAAAAAGAATTGTATTTGCATAGCTTTGAATCTCTTGAATTTCAAACCCATGCCTTTAGTTTTACTCATGGTTTTACTCTGTCAGGCAGGTCAGGCATCACTTCCTGCAGCATCCATCAACATCCTCCTGCTTCTTAAAGGGACAGGACGAAAGACAAATGTAGGCCCAATCCCAAACCACCCCCTCGACCCTACCCCTCCGTGACGGAGTGAACTCCGTCTGTAGCCACACTCGCAGCTCAACGAGGCTCCCTCCTGTCAGATGGAGGGAGTAAATACAGCGGCAAGCTTTGGGACAAACTCCCCTCTCTCCGGCAGAAACAGGAAATGCCGTAACTGTAACAACGGTTTCAAATCAGCATCTCTTTGACAAAAAATGTAAATTAACTAAAATAAAACTCCAAACATCTTTAATTGTGTTTTTTGTAAAGCTCTTTTAGTTTTAAACCTGATATTTATAAGCTTCTTAGTTTTTGCAACAGTCTGTAAATATACACAACCTATATAATAAAATGCACACATTTACCTTTTTCTAGACTAAACACAGGTATGATCATAAGTTAAAACATATGAGGTTATCATGAGGTTGTTAACATCGTTTGGGGGTAGGGTGTAGGGGGCGGTTTGGGAATGGGCCATACTTTAATTTCACCCAACATGTCCTTTGTTTGTTTGTCAGCTAGTTAGAATATACAGGTTTCAGAACAACCCGATACACATAATACAGTATATTGATTAATATAATAATATAATGAAAACAATGGGCTATTCTGCATAAAGATAATTAGTTTTTGCTACTACTTTAATGCAAAATATATGTAATATTTGGTTTTGGTTTTTTTTAAGTAACATTTTATGTGGAACACTGTTTCTTGTAACATAGTATTCCTGCATTGTTTCATTGCTACTTATACTAAAGTTAAGAATCTGAATAATCCTCCACCACTGAATTGTTATTGTTAAAAATTACACTTTGTAATTAAAACGTTTTCAGACTTAAATGTCAAAATAGGTTATTGTTCTGTCACTGGTACATATGGCGAGTATGTTAAATGTTTAAAAAATAATCCAAAAAAAGGTCACTTTATAAATGTTGTGAGTGTGGAACTATCCAAATGTGTATCTTTTCTTCTTAAGTTATAATAAATCATTTATTTCCTATCTCTGAAGTGCAGAAAAATAGTAACATAGTAACTGGGGATTAGTTTTGCAGGGGACTCGCTGTACTGTGATTATATGAAATATGGATACTCCTTGATATACGGGAGAGCATTAGAGATTGTAATCACAGACTTTCTTTAATCACGCTTCAAGTATCACAATGAAAAAAACTGAAAAATCCAGGGACATTACAGGTTATTGTAAGTTAATAAGTGATGCAGTAGAGGTCATAAATAAAGAGGACAACAAAGAGTTACAAACAAAAGCATTTTTATTATCAGGAGGTTTGTATGAAACTGCTGACTGAAAGGTAATTCATACCACAAAGGCTATGGCTCTGATAGTAAGGATGGACATATTTGACATTTTTTCATAACGAGACATAATTTCATTCCAGCTGGGACACCTCATGGAAGTATGCACCGAGCATCTTGGTCCCCTGAATGTAGTTGACTCTGAAATTGGAAAAAATGAAAGTATTATTATTATTTAGTGTATATTTCGAGGTATTCCCCCTCACTTCTTAATCGCAGTGATTTAGGAAGGAAAGGAAATAAGTAGATCAGGAGTACAATGTGTCATACCTGTTGAGCTTTTCATTCTGGGAGTGAGCTCCATCATCAGAGGATCCAAGAGGGAGCAGCATGACGTTACGTCCCGTGGCCTCCTGGAAGGTCAGGGTGACGGGGATGCTTCCTCCCTCACGGGTCAGGTCAGGCTCCACACCAAAGACTACGGCACAGCAGGGAGGAGAACATGGGATTAATACAATTGGAAAAATAATCTACAACATTAAAAACAGAGTGCAACGAGAATGATAATATTCCAACCCAAATCCTCTCTCAATAATGACCAAAAAAGAAATTATTTCACAGAAGTTAGGAAGAAAAGACCCACTTAACCCTTTGTGTTATCTTGACATCCTATTTATTGATGATTTAAGTCTGGCTTTGGTTTTCATTGCTTTCTAGCTACAATTGAAACAAATGGGGAATATTTTCTAACACTGAAACTTCCGATAGGGACATCTGTGGAATACTCTGATTAGCAAGGACACAGTTTATGGTTAAGACATGCTACCTAAGTATTTAAGTGGCATGAGCCCCACAACAAAAAACGATTTAAAAGATTTGGCAAACCCAAAACGATTAAACTAGCTAGAAAATGGAGGGTGTAAACAGTATATGTTTTAAGTGAAAAGAGCCTTTATCCAGATACATTTCTGGTATTGCATGACTCAGCCTCTGTACCTGTCTTCATGGCCTTTCGGCCGGCCATGTAGTGCGGGTGGTTGAAGTCAGAGACCCAGGCCTTGGCGCCGTGGCCCATGTACACATTCAGCTTGTTGGGGCTTCCCAGTTCAGCAAACTTCTTCTGCAGATGATCAATAACCTTGACAACAAAAAATGAAAAAAAACGAGTGAAATCAAAGCACCAAGGATATTTTTTAACAATTTAAAACAATGTGTCAGTGGAGATTAATGACATGCTAAAACTAAACCCCATTGTTTACAACATACCAGGATTGTAATAAGCATTACAATTAATTAGCCAACATGCAAATAAATGAGTCCATAATGGCTTAATGCTATTCATTTACAGAAAACTACACTCTTACTTAATTCCCAGCAATAGGGTGTTTGTTTGAATGACTGGTTTATGTATGCCTAACTTTTGTGGATGTCATTTAAATGTAACTGGTATGTGATTATAGTTTTTAATATATTTTCCGCCAAGCTAAGCTGTTGGCAAACTCACTAGAAACAGAAGTTGTATATAGTTAGAAAATAATACATAATACATAATTTCAAAAGTAAATTCTTTCTAAGTTCTTGTCATATTAGAAGACACGATAACCACATCAATCACTGCTTGAATGCCAAGAGGAATAGACGCAGCTTTTTTAACAGTTTTTTTCTCTATTAATGGAACTGAACACATTTAGGCCGCTCTCTAAATCTGCTTGACTTGCAACATTTCTGTTGTAGCAGCGCGACCAAGTGAGTCATCTTTGTGACACACTACCACTTACAGACTGTGGTTGGAAAAGTCAAATCATTTCAAATGTCCCTAGCAGAGACAGTTTCAGTTTTGTAGTCACATGAACAATACCAGATGACAGCATGAGGATCTGTGTTTTTGATATTTCAGGGTCTACCTGCTTCTCCACGACTTTGGGGTCCATGTCGGGGACGAGGCGGATGGAGAACTTTCCGATGACCTTGCGGGGGATTACAGTCTTGGCTCCTGCTTCAGAGAAAGCTCCCTCAATACCATGAAGAGAAAGGGATGGATACCTCCAGCGGTGCATCAGGATTTTCTCCTGTAGTAAAAAATGACAATAAACCTTTGTTATGATGGATTCCAATGCAGGGACCCAGGGAACTGTTTGAAAGATTTAAACAACAGAAATCAATGCCTTGCCTTGGTGTCATGCAGCAGCTGTCCAACTCCAACATCTTTGCAGTACTCGTCCAAGTCAAATTCAATTTTCTCATACAGCTTTTTCTCCTCATCTAACAGAGGGGCCACATCGTCGTTCATCCCAGGAACCAAAATCTTTCCCTTATTGTCCAAGAGGGAGCCTGTTTAGAAAGAGTCAGACACAACATTTAAACTCAACTTAAAATGTCCAGAGAAACATCTTTTTTATTACCATTCTCTCACTAAAACTGCAAAAACCTTTATGAGATTATAGTTCAATTATCAGCTTGACTTACCCATAAGTGCGATCAGGTCGGTCATGGCTTCATGAACAGAGCCACCAAACACCCCTGAGTGAAGATCCTTGTCACCACATTGCACCTTTAAATACCAAAAAGCAATATTTGTATTGTGCTTCATTGGAATACATTTTCACAGAATACACATCTGTGTGAAGTCAGACTTCACCTCAATGGAGAAGTAGCAGATTCCTCTCAGGCCGTAAGTGATGCAGGGTTTGGTCTTGCCGAGCCAGTAGTTGTCAGAGATGCAGACGTAGTCCACATCTTTTAGGAAGGTGTCTTTTCGTGCGAACACCAGTTCATCCAGGCCCTCGGATCCAGACTCCTCCATACCCTCGAAGCAGAATTTGATGTTGATGGGGAGCTCCTGCATGTGAGATAAGAGGACAAATGTAATTCTAAAATAAATAAAGACACTTTAATTTACATAATAACAAAGGCTTACTGAGTTTATAGTATAGTAGGATGGTAGAACTGTTAATCTCCTTATGATGCTTTATTGAAACGAGCATTGGGCAGTGAACCAATAAAATAACATTGTGGCAGCGGGGTGTGGTTATCAGTGCCGGAATAAAAGCATGTCGTAACCTGGTTCTGGTCTGTTTTGCAGTAGGCGGGATCCTGGAAGGTCGCCAAAGGACCTGTGAAGGTTCCCACACGGGCAACGTTTGAGACCCGTGTATACTTTGTTTGGAGCTAATAAACGCCTGTGATCAACCAACCTGCTCTTTCCGTCCCTATTTGAACCCTGTGTGAGCGGAGAGGCTCACAGACATATTCATGGTATGTTATCTAAATGTAAATTAATTAGCAGATACTAACTCAGAAATACTAGTCAGAAACTCTGATGTAGGAACAGTAAAGGTTATTCAAAACAACATGCAGGTGACGTGACTTGGTTCAATCATTACTTAATGGCTGGATAAGATATATTGCTAATTTCCTTTGAAGACCTTTGACCACTTCTCCTGCTGACAGCTGTGAAAGGGATTTAAGATGCATCGGCTCTGTACTTTATCACAGAGATAATTCATATCTCAGAATAATGCAGAATCATTCAAATAATGAGGTTCCATGTCACAATACTAAAAGAATACGGCATATTAACTTGGGAATATTATGCATTATCACAACAAACGAGTATAAGATACTGCTTTAAGCATAATATAGTTCAGTTGTAGTGTCTGCTGTACAAAATAACTAACATCTCTAACAAGTTGTTTTGGAGAACCAACCTAAAAACCTGAACTAATTACAAAAACAATCTGTTTCTCCAAAAAGCCCTTTGGATGTTCAAATGGTGTTATCTTAGAAAGTACACAAGAGGTTCATTTCATTTAATTAACTTTCAAAACATTCCAAACAATGTTTACAACCTGAAATACATCACCACACCTCGGTATATTTCCTCTTTGGCATTCAAATACAATTCCAGCAGGTAAACTCATAGTGTGTGTAGATGTTTTTCATCAACACCCATCCACACCCAATTTCTTAAGTCATAAATAATCAGCTTTCAGATATTTTAAGATAGAAGATGTTCAAACCAAAACTAAAATACGTTTTTGTCATCATCTTCACAATGAAAAGCTCTGTAACACCCAAATCAGGGATACACCAAGTCTTGTAACACTGACAATTTAATTTGTTGTACTCTTTTACTTGATTTAAATTTAAGTTAGAGATTAAATTGCGGTGGGAAGTTTACCTGATTGAGCTTCTGGTGAGCCTCAATGCAGTTGAACCAGGCCAACACGGGACCCTTGTCATCAGTTGAACCTCTTCCAAAGAGTTTACCTACAAAGACAAAAGGGTTTTAGTTTGAAGCCCTCGAGTTATTTCTTACACGTGTTTCTGAAAGTTGTATATGTAGAAAAGTTGTGTTTAAATGTGTGGTTTCCATATAGTTGTAGGGATAACAGAATAAGTTGAAATTATTTTAAGAAACTAGCTAGTAATGCGTGCAAATTTAGGAACCCTTTCACATGATGAAAGGTGGAAAGCAATCAGCATTTAAACAACCAGATAGTAAAACATGATGTTGGCAAGAACAGAGCTGAGTCGACAGGAAGGAGACAGGGGGAAGTGGTTGGGGTACTTTCTGTCAGCTGACTCCAGAAAGTACAAGAGGAATTTAGAAAATATCCAACAAACAAAAAAGAGGTAATAAAACGATGCTAATATCTGATAGCTTACCAATCCAGATACATTTTTTAAAAAAAGTATTATTTAGTTGAAAATATATTACATTCTTTATATGTCAAGTACAACAGCAGATGAGAGAGCTGATACATTACAAAGGATAAGTCATTAAGCTCTTGTGTAATTGTGAATAGAAAATACATTACATAGAAACATTTTATACAAAAAACAGCTTGACCTTTGCCTTTTGAGCAGCTGTATACTGATTCTGCTAAACACATCAGCACTTATTCAGCTCGTCCTGCAAGGCGTGCAGATAAGACCTGATAGCACGCCTCTATCTACCCTACAGCATGAGGTAACTTGACTGGACTTTGGAAATATGCAGCAAACTGTGATATGATCACAAGCTCAAAGCTCAAAGAGCATTTTAACAAGACGACAAACAAGTAATGAAGATGAAGCTGCACACTAAAGGAGTGTGATTTCATTGTTATGTTATACTGAGCCTCAAATGAGATTTAAACATTTAAATAAATGGTTAAAAATACCAGATTTATTTCATTCTGTAAACTGGACATGGCTCAGATAAAGCGAATTTCCTTCTTTTTTTGATTGACTTTATCTGCCATCATGCCTTTTCTGAAGGACATGTTGTCATTTATTTTAGTGCAATGTGATACAATAGGTTTGTGGAGCCAAAGACGAAAGTAGAGAAATCATTGCATGAAGACTGGGAACTGAAACCCTGAAGTTAACAACAACATGGCTTGTGTTTCATGCAAGAGAAAACATTCGTCTCCTTAAATAACTTCCAGTAAAAGTGTATTGTTTTCAACTTGGCAACGTTCAGGGTGATATCGAAACAGAATCAGGGTTATTTTTGTATCAAATAGAAACCAAAAGCATCTTCTCTCACCGTCTTTCTCCACCAGGGTAAAAGGCTCTGTATCCCAGCCGTCATCGATGTTGGCCGGCTGGACATCAAGATGGCCGTAGATACACACCGTCTTCTTGGCCGGGTCTGACCCCAGATGACCCAGGACTATAGGTGGCAGAGGGATCTCCTCTCCAGAGGGAAGCTGCATGCACAAACCAAAACAAGGAAATACATTATAGAGACGATTTACGAATGAGGACCTAGTCTGTTACATGCAGAAGTGATTTAACACCTTCTGTTTGCCGATGTCCACCATCTCCACAGTTCCTCCCAGCCTCTCGATGTCTTTGGCTGCCATCTCCATCATCTTCTTGATCTCCCCGCGCTTCTCTGGCCAAGCAGACACACTCTGAACTGCCACCCAGTCGGCGAGGCGCTAGGAAACCAAGAAAAAAAGCCATACATTTAAATATTATCTAAGAAAACATGTACGACCAACTCTAGATGTTTCATAAAGCATGTCTAAGTCAGATACGTTTATGGCTAACATTTTATCAAAGCTTATTTATTTTAAACCTGTAGAGTGGAGTCGAACATGGCATAATATTTGGACAATTATCACACACTCCAACTAAGAGATAATTATTTACAATGCTGCTCAGTACTCAGGATAAGAACAACAAGAGATGATCAGTAATAGGAGGGGTAAACTTACAGTAAATGAATGTCACTTAAAATGAGCTTACCTCCACGTACATATCCTGGTGTTCGTCCACATACTTGAACAGCGCTGAGAGATGAGCCATCTTTGCCAGCGACAGAAGCTGAGGGTTTAACAGGCAGAGAGGAGTGAGAGTTTAGCACCACCACTCGCTTTCTTATGGGAGGACACAAACCACACCCTCCTGCAAACCTGCTGACTACTACTGTATTTGTGGCTTCTGTCATCCAGCTGTGCCAGAAGAGCATGTTTGATATCAGGATGTTGAGTTGGTGATAGTTTAGCTACAGCTGTTTACCTACTTTGTGTATCTAGTAGTTTTTAGTAATAGAAAAGCAGGTACACATACATGATCATTAGGTCTTATTAAGCTTAGCACGAAGCTCACTTCCCTCACCTTGCAAGTATGAATATGTAAATATCACTTTAATCTGTAATTTTTGGTCCATTAAAAAAATATATGTATTAACTTCCTTGTCTTGATGCCCTAAATTTGTTTATTTACAAAACACGTCATCTATTGTATTATAATTACTTTAATCCATGACTCTTTTGGTCCAAAAAGATTTAAGGAAAAATAAATCAGGCATCGAGTGCCTATTAAATGGTTTAAAAAAACAAATCTTAGTCATATAATTAAGCTCTAACTGATCTTTTTACTAGAAACGTCTCTGTATCATCGGGATATTGCTGACCCGGACAGAAACATTTGTTAACACACTTTTGTTAACAGCACATTTACATCTAGATGTCTGCCATCTATGCTAAGAATACATAAAATACTGGAATCTGCACTTCATAGCAGATCTAGTCTGATTGAGCTGGCTTATAAAAGTAAACAACACTGTCTAGTTTTGACTGTATGCAGAGAACAGTTCTGCAGCTAACTGTGAAGGCAGCTGACAGCTCAGACTGAGTGCCATTAGCTAACAGGCTAACATAATACCTCTAAAAGTATCAGTAGCAGGTTCAAGTTACACTGAATTATAGTTTGTGTTTACACGTATTCTGTTCCTGCCACATGTTCTGGTGAGCTTATTTCTGAAACGCACAAAGAAGCATTAAAACTACCTGTTTAGTTCAAACCAAACTCACATCGTTTTTATTCCCGTACAGCTGATGTCCACATGTGACTCTTCTCACCTGACGTCCGGTTTCCTTATGACGTTCAAACGTAGCTGAAGCTTTGGAACAGTTGATATTTTATTTTAGGCAGACAATAAAAGAGAACAGAGACTTCACAGTATCAATGGACACAAAGTGGCTGTTTACGTGTTTTATACGGCGCAAAGGATTGTGGGCCAGCGACAGATGCTTAGTCATGTTCATTCATAAGGTCCAGAAACCGTAAACAGTGGAGCGCAGCCCTCTCTGACAAACCCACCTACACTGACTGATGCAACAGCACTACTCTGATGTTTTACCTACGTAAATGTAGAAATATTGGATTGAAGAATTATTTTTGTTCAAAACAAGAATTGAAGGTAATTTTTGACAGTAAAATAAATATGAAAAATGTGCCTGTGATGAAATAAATATATTGTGAAATGTTCTCAAACTAAATAACATGACCGATTATCTCAAAACAATGTTAGTATTTTAAATTGTACAGCACCAAACTTTCAGGCCTTTTGTTAATTTTCCCATGTGATGTTACCATCTAAAGACCAATAAATGATCATTCATAACCCATTACTTTTCAACCCATACACTAATGTTTGAACTGCATTATTGTCTCCAGCATGACTGTGTAATGAAAATCAAGTTTCAAACTAATAAATGTTACAATTAGTGATAGACCGAGTTAAGGTAATGGCATTGTCCAATGCCAGGACCTAAAAAGCCGATTCATGTTTAAAGTATTTCACAATAGGCAACATCAGATAATTGAGAATTCACAACAGCATTACATTTTACAAAATTGTGAGTACTTAAATTGTTTTACTGTGGACATTTGGATACATTCAAGTGCTCTGCATGGACAGTGCAGCTATTAAAGGATGTCAAATGTTTAGAAATTGTGTCTCGTAATATTAAGCAGAATTATATCAGATTGAATTAAATACACATTACATACTACATTTTAGCGCTGGACAGAAATGGTGTGTTTGACCTTTAGTTGTAATGTTCAGCTTGTTTAAAAAAAAAAAAAAAAATGGTTTAACTGGCTGAGGTGAAGCTAAACTTCTGCATAGAGAGATTGTTAGTCCCTCTTTGTAGATTTGAATATTCAGGTCCCCCTTCTAATATGGGCGCCCTCTGCTCAACTTTCAAACTATGGCAGTCTCCTTGTATGAACAAACTCGCCATTACAGTGTCATTAAGTAAATCAGATTCTAGAATTAAGCTGGACTTTTAGGAACAATGTTTCTGCAAGTACCCTTTTCCTCCGAGTGTATAGTGCCATCTTGAAAATAAAGACCAAATCAGAAAAGCACCAACAGGAATAATATAAAGTATATCAGACATTTGGAGGCATAGCTGAAATTGAGTTAAATGAGGTGGTCTTTAAACTTGTGATAACTGAACTTCTTACCCACTGCTGAAATTAGTTTTCCTCATTAGAAATCAAGTGTTGGAAATGTATCATTGTCAATTTCATTTTAGCATGAAATGGAACACCTTTTTGAAGAGCACAAATCATAACACCACAAGACAGACCATTGTATGCTGTATTATAAAACTTTATTTTTTCCAGTTAATAATCATTTGTTTTCTTAATGTCTTCAGCTGCAGATCCTCATCATGTCTAGAAGCAAACACAAATTGACAAGACATTGAAAAAGTTGGTAATTCATTGCATGGGTTTAGATTCTCACCTATCCATCAAAGCCCCGTTCTGCACAAGTCTTCTCTGTTGTCCTAAAGACTTCAGCAGAGCACATGAAGTAGATCTGCAGGGAAATAAACATTTACCACATGATAAATCATTCATAAATCCTTGAGGGACAAGTTGCCCAATTTTCCCTTTGTAGACAAAACAGTCAAGTTTAGCAATGTGTAAGAGTCTTTAGCAAAAGTCAAAACAAGACCTTTAATACGGCATAGTTTTGACCGTTTAAACCAGCAAGGCTTCCTTAATACTTTGACTCACTTCTTCATTGAGGTACTGGTTTGTTGCTTGATCCATAAACTGGAAGGCCTGGACCATGAAGCGCCGGTTTGTGGGAAGGTCACTGACTTTAAGGATGGCCAAATTTGGGTCATAAGGATTGGTACACCTGCAGATGTAACAGAAGTTACGGTTAGGATAATTATATGACCTTGTTATTACACATGAATGGGGTTTAGATCCATTCTTACCCTTCATAAATGAGCACCAGGGCATTCTTTGCAGAGCGAGGGTAAGCAATACAATAGTTGACTATAATTACTGCATTCGGTTTTGGGGACAGCAGGCGCAGTTCAAGATACACTGGTTTGCCAAGGAGAAGTCGCAGGGGCAGCTTGGCAGTTTCCGAGTAGTTTGAATAAGTCTGATCTGTTGAGGTTGAACAAGCAAATGTATAGAAATTGGACAAATGTTTGAGATTCTTTTGAATGAGCCAACTCCAGCCAAATGTAAACATTTGAATTTCATTTGGAATGAATGAACAGAAAAACTTCACCTGTTGCAATTCTCAGTTGTACAGCAGACATGACAGATGATGGCAGGCCATCAGACATGACAGATGATGGCAAGCTGGAAGATGGAGTCTTGACCATATAGCTTACATTAGCAAGAGATTCTGGATGAGAGCCCAATTGGCCGTAGCGGCATTCAACCATGAATCTACAAGACATTGTTTAATAAAAGTCAGTTCAAGCTTGGTGCTAAAAGTAAAGACAATGCTACAACATTACATGAAGAAGGTTCTGCAGCCTCAGCTCGAGCTCCACCAGGCTGAGGAACAGCTTCTTCCACCAGGCGGTCAGGATGCTGAACTCTCTCCCCTCCCTACCTCCCTCTCTCCCCCCCTCTGACATCTCTCCCCTGAACTCTCCACCCTGCCTCTGACCTTTCTCCCCTGAACTCTCCACCCTGCCTCTGACCTTTCTCCCCTGCCCAAAATGGTCCTGGACTCTAACCACCCCCATACACACACAACCAACCTCCTCATCCAGCACCAGTCATTTTTCTGCCCATCTCTGCTGCTAGTGCATTGAAACTGTACACTTTCAATATATTATATTATTAACATTTTAAACTGTATACCCCGGTTATCTAGGCACTTTATTTTGTTTAATGTATATATATATATATATATATATATATATATGTCACACTGTAGGACTGCGAGAAACGATATTTCTGGATGTACAACATGTAGAATTCTTGACAATAAAGCTGGAAAAATACCTTTAATTAACCGACTAACCTGAGTGGATCAGTTCTCGTAATTATGCCATACTTAAGATTTAAAGCTTTGACAATCGTCTGCACTTCAGCCAGGTAGATCTTTGTCCCAGCAACTTCCTGTATGAAAAATAAACAGTTTTCCCTCAAGTCAACCACTGTATCTGTAACGCCTTAGGCACAGTCTTTATTACCAGTCTTTTAGTATAGTGATTTATTACCTGAAAAATCAGAACAATTTATCTTTGAGGTGGAGGAATGTGTGGATTAATTTGGGTTGTCCCATTTGAGAAGTTAATTTACGCTGCGGTTTAAAGATTTTTCTCGAGTCAATTCTGAGTCTTAAAGTTTGACATCACTAGCTCGAAGAATCATCATCTCAATTCACTCGTTGAAAAGTGCATTGTTAAACACTCATGCAGAGGGAACGACTTACATAGGCACGAGCTCCACATTCGGTAACTTTAAACTTGAAGATGGCGACCTTGTCATTAACAATGACTGGTTTACAAGTTGTCCCAGGAATGACAAGCTTTTTGGGGTCCAAAGGGATGGATGCAGAGTCGAAGCGAATGGCAAAGACAAAGTGTTGATCCCCAGTGCACTCTGAAGAAAAAAAAAGTGAGAATAAAAAGCTACCGTATTAATGGTTTAAACATTTACATAACATCTCCTTAAACAAGCCATACCATCCAGCGGGTGGTAGCATGCCGATGTAGAATAATCCACACAGCATCCAGTCTTCTCACAGTCTGCAGAAGACATTTCTGAAGTACCACAAGTCACCCTCTCCCCTGAGACGACGGCACAATCTGAAAAGACAGGGACATTTTAAAGTGCCTGCCTTACCCCACAAAACCACCCTCGAAGTAAGAACAAGTCTCCTACACTTGTCCTTTATCATAAATATGTAGTACAGCCTCAGCATTGCAACATTAAATGTCTTCCAACAATTAGTTTATAGCTCATTAGGCAGTTTCACTCACTTGTTGCCTGTGTTGGTGCTTCTGTTGGTATGGAGACATGCCTGGGTTTGTCCAAGCCAATGGTGCGAGGGAACAGGCCATGGTGGGGCACTTCGTCACAAAACGCAGTGGTGACTTGTGTGCGACCAAACTCATCGGCGTACAACAACTGCAGGCTGTAGCCATCAGTCTGTAATCATTTAAAATAGCTTTAGGAAGTGAAATACTAAATGCAAAGTTTAATAAAATAAAATTCTCATTCACTTACATGCTTCACATTGCACCCAGTGAAGGGTACAGTCAAGGTTTTCTGGAAAGCGTTCACTTTATAACCACAAAACCCTGGAGCATCCATGACAGCCATCAATTCCTTTGAACCTGGAGGGGGAAGGATTACAAAGTTATAGTAAGTTGACCAGATGCAAATATTACAAATTGGCAGACAAGGTCAAATACATACCCATAACTTTAACATCACTTAGGGAACCCATCGGCACAATCTTGAAACCAGCTTCACTACAAGTCACACTTAACCCAGAGGAAGTAGGACAGGTACTGCTGGTCCAGCTCCTTGGAAGGGCATTTACAAATCCTGTCTGAAAGTCTTGATCAATACCTCTGGCCATGTTTTTTTCTGGGGCATCAGCATCATCAAAATCCACCTGAAATTCACTATTGGTGCCACTGGCCGAGTTTCTTGGAGGGGCATCTTCAAATCCCGTCTGGAATTCTCGTTCACTACCTCTGGCCATGTTTATTTCTGGGGCATCATCATCAAATTCCACCTGAAATTCACTGTTCGGAGCACTGGCCCAGTTTTGTGGATGAGAATCTTCTACATCCTCCTTGAATCCATGGTGAGCAGACATAGGGTTTCTACCGGTGGAGGGGCCCAATTCAGGGAACTCATCCTCAGGAATCACCTCATCGAAGTCAATGTGGTCATCTAGAGAAAGCAGTCGTTGTTACCAAAGTCAAATGAATAAAGTAAAAAAAGCCTTTTGTAAAGACACAGCTAAATATTGTTGCCATTTTCCATAATGGTATATAATATATAGTGCCAAGTGCAGACTCCGCAACATGTCTGCCTAAAGGGAGTTTGTAGCTAAAATGAAATACATTTTAGAACACATTGTGAAGACTCAAACCCTTAACCCCTCCCATCATAACTGACGCTTGCAATAGCGCATTTTTCTGAAATCTTTTTACTCTCATCGATTGAGCCTTTTCACTCCACTCAAGTTTATTGCAACGGATAAAACTGGCCCAAGACTAAACACAAAATATTTTGGCAGGGAACACAGACTTCTTAACACTTACAAGACATACAATGTAAACAAGTCAGTAGGCTATAAGAATAACAGGAACAGACAGTCCTTTAAAAGCCCAAATGACTGGTGCTACCAAACGAATCAAATATATCAGCTAAACCTCAAGAGAATTTAGTTGAGAAAGAGCCTTTCATGCCTCAAATTCTCACTTGTAAAACAATATTTGAATTCATAAGAACTCCAGGCCCAGACATAATGTGATGGAGGAGTTTTTTTGCAACAGCTAACAGCTTTCACTCATTGAGGAAGATGGAGAGGGGCTTACCTGTGGAGTTCACGCTTGGTTCTGGTTCTCCCCATTGCCCGGTCTCGTAGAAATGATTGAGTTGATCGCTGGTGATTGGTTTCCATCCCCGCACTGGACCCAGCAGCAGAGTCCCAGACAGCACCAGCACCACCAACAGATCAACCTTGATACCAGCCATGGCTCGAAGTGAATAACCCTGCAGCAGCTGCAGAAAGTCGAATGAAGACGTATCCTCCTGTCACGCAAGTAGTGGTTGGAGTTAATTGATTGCACCTGAAAGCTGCTGATTGGCACTTGCTAATCAAGTCTCGTGTGTGTGTGTGTGTATGTGTGTGTGTGTGAATCAATCTCGCATATTTGCTCCAAAAAGAAGTCGTTGAAAATAGACAGGCCTTATTTCATGTTCATGAGTCTTATCAACAAGGCACCGATGTAGGGGTTTACAATTTGACCACTTAAAATATTGAATGATTATACATTGATAAATGTTCACTTTTTGTATCTTATACATATTTCAGTCAACTGTGAATAATAAATACTTTTTATTAACTTGGTAAAGACCTCTATTAACAATTGAAAAAAACATTCAATGCATTGTGCAGTATGCAACACATGTTCATATCCAAAAGGTAATTAAACATATTTGATCATTCATACAGATGGGGAATTCTGCTTTGCTTTATTAGCCTTATTGAGAAAATACAAGTGTCCTGACCAATTTCAGGTCACAGTATTATACCAAAAATAAGACTCAAGTAATCACAATATATTTAGATCATTGGGCAAAACAGTTCAGCCAAAGCATCTACATCCTGTTACTACTAAACTGATCACCAAGTATATATTTTATCAAAATGGTAAATGATTCCCACAGTGTTGCTCAATTTGATATCATAACAAACGTATCTCTTTTAATTTTTCATGTAAAAAATAGATTTTAAGTATTTCAATGAGTAATATTGGATGTTTGCATCAGAATATATTTCAGAATTACTCATATCAAATAATTTCATTCAGAATAAAAGAAAGAGGAATATCTTGTGTGGCCAAAAAATACTTTATTGCATATATTCAAGTACACAAACACGCCATGTATTCTGCTACTGCATCACCACAGGTCAAATAATCAGACTCTTCCAACCTTTATTATTCATAACAATAGATTAGCTTTATTTGAATCTTATTCTCTAAAGCCAATAACAAACAAAAGAACAAATGGAAGTGCCAGATATTTCAACAAAAATCACTTGTAGGCATTGGCTTTATGTTTTGGCAAGAAGATGAAATTCTTTGGTACAGGTCCGAGCAGCATTTCACTGGAGAGGGGAAAAAGAAGGATATTACAATCAGTAAATACATCAACAGTTCATTTTATTGTAGCCTGACTTTAAAATGGTGCTTCTTGATGTTTCCCTGCTCACCTAATCCTGATCCAGTCCCCAGCATGTTGACTGGCCATCAGTGACTCCAGGTAGTTCCTGCCCATGTAGAATGGAGGTCTCTCATTGATCTTCTGTGGCACCCGCTCCAACAGGCCCACTGGAATATATCTAAGAGGCAGAGATAAACTCATATATTTAGCGGCCTGGTCAAATTACAAGTCATAATATTGCTTTCATAATTACAATATTTCGCTACCTGCACATGAAGGAGAGCCACTCCAGCATGAAGGTGCGGGTCTTCTCCACCCCCCGTGTGTCAGAGCCCCAGTGTTCTAGACCAAAGTTGCTGAAATCCCGGAGGACGTCCAGTCGCTCGTTGGACGAGATGTCCCAGTGTCGGCTCTCCTTTATTTCGGTGAAGATCCAGGGCTTAATAAGAGCACCCCTGAAGATCCAAAAGTCAGACATGCACAATCAGTTTCAAGTTCACCACAAAGATAATTCGGCTCTGTAATATAGAGTAATTCCACTGGGTCATGACTGGTTATGGGTTAAATAATCCTCTAAATCAGTGGTTCTCAAATGGGGGTACGCGGACCCCTAGGGGTACGTTGGAGTACTGGCAGGGGGTACGTGAGATTTATTTTATGCTAATGAAAAAAACAAACATAATTAATGCATTTAAACAAACTACTAATAGTAGATGAACTACTTTATTCAAAGGTTTACAGAAACTCTGGATAATAAAATGGGAAAATAAACGGGGTCTCTCTCCTGACAGCCCGTCAGTCTCGTGCAGCTCGCTGAACCTGTAATAAGTGACCCGACAGTAAAGAATAAATATATTCTTAACTAGTTTAGCTAGTTCCAGAGTATATAAACTAGCTAAGTGTGTTAGGTCTAACTCTTAGTGTATTTAATTTTGCTCCACTCAACGGTGCGTCACAGCGGCGGAGCTGTGATCATGCAGAGCTGCGTGTTCTCCGTCAGCAGCAGCTGATCTGATCTCTGATCTCTCTCTCCCGTCCGGTTAGACTTCACTCTCGTTTATGTCCAAATCTATCAGATCTAGCTAGTTCTAGTTAATTATATGACTGCCTGCTTATCAAAAGGACCTACATAATAAGCGTTGCTTGACAACGGCTTGTGGCCGCAAAGTATAGCGCAGCATTATGCATATGTTTATATGAGGGGTCAAAATCCCATGCTCATAAAATGCTCATATATTTTTTTCTCTTCATTCCCCACGCCCCAAAATAAATAAATATACAAATTTTAGGAAAAGTAACGAAGTTTGAGCAGTGTGGGTTTTATATTAACAGTTACACATATTTCAAAACGCAAAGTGTAATAACTGCAGTTGCCTCCCTGTCAGAATGACAACGATCCTCAGTGAAGCACAAGCCCATGTTTCACTACATTGTAAGGACAACTTATTAAAAAGATCAGTTCAATGCAACTAATGCCGTCTTAGTGTTATTGCATGAAGTTAAAATTTGAAATGTAGCATTTAAGTGTTTCTCAGTTACAATGTTGTTGTTTTAATAAATCAGACTCTGATGGTGCAGCGCTGTACCTCTTTATATAGGCATTTTTTCCTTAACAAATTGTTTTTGCGCTGATCAGGGGGTACTTTTTAATGACTGTGAAAGTAAGAACACACAAGAAGTTCACTGACAATGATACAACATACTAAATAAACTAATATTTTTAAAATCTTGACTTTTGCCTCTGTGTTTCTATTATATTGTCTACTTATTTAATCACTATAAGTGGCACCAACCTTGCAATCATAATTCCAGAAACTCCGGTCTCTTTTGCTTTCATGGCATCTTCATAGGACAGAATGTCTCCATTACCTGGGACAATAAACACAAGTCACCTTATTCTCAATCATTACCAACAATATATAACATTTCTTAGGCCTGTGCAGGATTGTTGCAACCTTCAGAGTATCAAAATGCACACATGGAGTTATTTTCACCTATATATAATAGTTTGCCCCCATCTGAAGTGTGTGTAACTACAATCAAGAAATTGAAAAATAAGTTCACATACCAAAAAGGGGGACAGGACTAGCCAGTTTGGAGCAGGTGGTGATGTAGTCCCAGTCAGCTAGTTTAGTGTAGCGCTGCTCTCTGGATCGGCCATGCAACTGTAAGGAAACTACATCATGAGTTGTGTTCTCATACTTTAAAGCTGAAGGAGGAACAAATATTATGCATCAAACTTGCATCAAATGTAGTTCAATCAAGTCAATCAAAATGCAAAATGGTATAACACATCAACTTAGATATATAGACACATCAAGGGCTCTCACATTACATTTCAAAGTGGTTTGTTGAGTGCATTAAAATTAAACAACAACGTAAGAAAATAATAATGAATTAATACATGATTTTATATGATTTTATATGATTTTCATTCAAGTGTCCACTTGTTCCTACACTATTTGAAATGAGACTGACTGGATTGCCGTTGTTTGCAGGTGTTTTTTTGACTTAAGCTGCTACTATACTAATCATTTTCAACACATGAAGGTCGACACCCTTTGCCCTTGCTCAAACGCATGCCGTGTTACTTACTGTGATCATAGAGACATCCCACTTCTTCATCTCTGGAATAAGTTTGTGCGCTATGTTGCACTTCTCCTGAACACCAGTGCGGATCTTGACTGTTAACGGGACGTCAAGGACCTTCAGGAAGAAAGAAAATTACATTTTCCTCCTAAAAGCCTAAATTCAACAAGACATCTCATCCAGCTGAACGGGGTCAAAACACCCAAACTTACATGGTTCATTCCCTTGATTATCTGTTCAAACTTTCTGTTGCGTGTCATCAAGCCGCAGCCCCCACCCTGATGAGGGAAAGCAAACAAACACCACCTGTCAGTGAGTGTCATGTTCAATGATGCTTTATACACTGGATCATAAAACACAAATGACTGTCTGACTTTAAAGCTTAAAGTCATCATGGTTTAATGTTATTTTACTTTGACTGGCCCGCCTTATTTAGAAAAATATAATTCTGCTTATCTTTTTCTTGGCATTGACTGTATCAAACAAAGGGGGGATGGATTTAAGCTTTTAGGTGGGTTCTAATTGAACTTCAGTTCAAAGAAATACTGATCTAAAGTGTGAAGTCGCTTAAATGTAAACGACAGAGAGGATAACAAAGTAGTGAAAACACTGTGGAACTAATGGGTTTTATGGAGGGTGTACCTTCTTGTAGACGAGGTCAATGGGGCATCCAGAGTTGATGTCCACAAAGTCAACATCTGCGTTGTTGTTGATGAGCTCTGCGCACCTCGTCATGGTGTCGGGGAAACAGCCCTCCACCTGAAGACAACATTTGGACTTTTCTTCAGACAACTTAACAAAATCTTTAGATAACAGTAAAATAATACAATTTGTAGTTTGTCTAAAAGTGTTAACAACATCAAAGAGAGCAGATTTATTCTGAGGAGTTAAAGAAATCTAGGAACAGCACCTGGACGCCGAAAACATCTTCACTTTCGTGCCGCTTCAGGAGGGCCCACTCTGACTGCTGGCCCTGCAGCAGGTTGGTGCACATGGCCATCTCCCCACAGGTGATGTCTGCTCCAAAGCGCTTGCACAAACGGCGGAAAGGCAGATTTCCACACTAGGGAATTAAAGGGAATCATTAAGGTCAGGTTAATACTGTATCTGGGCTAGCATTTGATATAATGTTTTAATTCTGCTTCTATAGGAGTAGAATCTTAAAGGTCACCTATTGTGCAAAATCCACTTTTCATGTATTTTATACATAAGCATGTGTCCCCTCTGTGTAAAGAGATTTGGAAAGTTTCAGGAAAAAAGATTCACTCTTTTTGTCCTGATCCATTTAAATGAAAACCTGTCTGAAAATGAGCTGATCAGATTTTGGCCCCTTTATGATGTCATAAAGTTGTTTTGGCTTGTGTAACCATTAGCCAATCACCAACCAAGGTAACCCCCACCCCACCTTATCACCTGAAGCTCCTCCTAGAGCTCCATTGTGTTCTTTTTAACCAAATATCTCTCAGAGGGGCGTGGGGAGTGGCTCCTTATTTTCATCTAAAGTAACAGACAGAGAATCAGCACTTTTGAAACAGGGCTGAAACAGAGGGGATTATGGGATGCTACTAGTGTTGCACGGTGTACCGATACTTGAAAGGTACCGCGATACCCTGCCGTTAAAAACGTTACGATTCCTCCGTTTCATTAGTATCGGTACTTTAAGAATGACGGGGAAAAGTACTCCGTTTTAATAAGAGCCGTGTGTTCAGCGCTCTGCTTCCACTCCCTGCACTGCAGCCGTGCCTGCAGTCCCTCCCCTCTCAAGCACGCTCTAAGTGCCTCCCCTCTCTCGTGCACGCGCTAGCTGCCAGAGCATGATGTGAGAAGACGAGAAGCATGGCTGCAAGTGGGAGTGCAACTGCCGCTGCGCCTCGGCTTGTTGACAAAAAAGACCCCAGAAGCGAAAAACAAAAAAGTTGTTTATTGATGATGCTTAATTGTATTTAACACAAATTCTAGTCATTTATTTTATTTATTGTTCTCATTGTTTAAAAGTGTGTGTTATGGTTCTGGTGTGAAATAAAGCACAATAATGACATTTAAGACTGTTTCCCTTTTTTAAGAAAAGTATCGAAAAATAATCGGAGTCGCAATTCTTGACTTGGTATCTGTATCGAAACCAAAATGTTGGCATCGTGACAACACTAGATGCTACAATGATCTGTTGGGTATTTCGAGGCAAACACTTCAGAGACATGTTTTGTATATATCTGAGACCTATAATATATTGAAGAAAAAGAGAATAATAGGGGACCTTTAATAAAAAACTTAGAATCAGAATCACTTCAATTTGATTAGTTTGGCAGCAGTTACGCATATAACTACAGCAATAATATGTTTATCCTCAGGACTCAATTAAATCTGGTTGTACTTACAGTTGTTAGGGGAGCGAGGTATAGCTTGTCCTGAAAGTCCACCTTGAACAAAGAGACGGAACACATCACTCCTTAGAAATCAGAAGTGACTTGTGCAGAGACTATTTAACAGTATCAGCTGGCTGTAATTAAATTGTACAATTAAAAAAAAATGGATAACCGATAATGAAATGGATATTGCAGTAAAGATGTTGGCCCGAGATATACCTGTTTCTTCTCACATTGGCGCAACTTAATGACATCCTCATCAGTGAGTGGGCCAATAGTCTTCACTGGAGGCTGTTTATCTTGGCTGGCCTGCTACAAAGCAAACATGTACAAATAAACATCTAAAATACTGAGCAACATAACATGTATACACATACTGTGTTGTGCTCAGTAAAAGTGTTTACCTGTGTTTCTGCTTCAGTAGACACACGCTGCTCCTCTCCTGTTGGATCTGCAGATACTACAGCTGTATCACCAAGGTGTAAAAAAAGACTGAGTTATAAGACTGAATTTTACTTATATTCATGAGGAATGACGTGCACGTTGCTAATCGATAACTGAATAGAGTGAGCTGATTAAATGAAAGCTCCAATGAGTGCCACAGAGATTCACTTCCCTTCCTTTTCCAATTACAGTTTTAAACCACTGAACAGATTCATTATGAGACAAGAACAACTGAGAGCTGGAAGAATATACATATAGGACATTTACAAAGAAAACCTTTATATAGTCTTACCATTTCCAAGTTGTTGTGTTTTGTCTTTGTTGTTTACAAGTGTTTTGAGGTACTCCTCTGACTTCTTGAAGGCTACAGAGCGCTTCCTCAGTTGATTCTGGAGCTCTTTTTTCAGGCTGTTCTTCACCGTCTCCCTGCCCTCGTTGGCCTTTATTAGCTCTGCGTTCTCCATGGTTTTGAAGTCAGGTGTGGTGTGCGCCTTTGCGTAGCGGCAGGAGAGACCATAAGCACACTTTCCGAATGTGTCGTAGAGGTAGCAGCTTTCCCCGATGTCAGCGAGCTTAGAGCCCATGTATTCGGCTGCGTCATGAAGAAAGATGCATTTGTCCCCATAGGTACATTCCTTATTGTCCTGCGTGGATGGGAACAGTCATGACAATAACCATTAGCAGACATAGTGATTGCAAAATATTTATGTGGTATTCCAGAATGATTTGTTAACATTTTCTACCTGAATGACTGAAGGACATAGTCGTTTTTCATCAAAGGCATTAGGCTTTGTGTGTGGCCGTGACTTATTCTGTCCCCGAATGCGTTTACCGTCTGGTTTGCCAACTTTATTCCTCTCTTCAGGGTCTACTTTGAATTTTTTTGTTTCAGGTTCCTCCACAGATGTCTCTTTTTCCTCCTCAGGTTTGTCATTATCACTGGTCTTATGTCCTTTTGGGCCCTTCCACCCAGAGTCTACAAACTCATGAAATTTGTCTTTGGTGGTTAGGAATCTGCAAATAAAAAAGAAGAGATATGAGATATGCGACTGGAGACATTTGAGGCCAGCATTTATAGTATACAGAATATTCTGTCACCTTTGCATGCTGCTCTAAAACCACATGAATGACTCAGTTATGGTACAATTAAATGAAGGGCTCACATGTCCTTGTAAAACTGGAAGGAAAGCTGAGTCCATACTCTGTGCAAGAAGTTAAATGCATACAATGGAGCTGCTAAGCCTTCTTGCTAACTGTGCAGTTCTGTTGACTACATCAGACAAAAGCAGCGTACTGGGTAAAATGTTTGAGTCCATGCTATTCTTCTGGGAAACAGTGGATTACTCTATTCAAGTTAAGAGGCATTTCCTGCCCCAAGTTAATAGTACCCCTGCGTATGCCAATAAGGACACATTAAAATAAGTCAAACTGGTGCGGTGTCAGCTGTAATACAAGTGTTATAATGGATATGGGATTTCTGACACAATTTTCCAAGATGCAAGGAAAAGGTAAACGCTGGAGATCTTAAATGGCTGAAACATGTTGATCTAACAACAGAGAACTTTATTAAAATACAAGATTTGCTGTAGTATGGAACCTGTCTAAGGCAAGTCATGGTGCTCAGCATTTTGACAGCTGTGTGGTTACTGTCATATCATCTGTATACAAGCAGTATATACTCCAGACAACACGTGAGAAGGTTTGCAGTGATTTTCACCAGTTTTACTATCTCATGTATTCCACAATAAGCTAGTAACTTACTGCGTTTTGAGTGCAGCATCGCCCTTCACAACGACATCAGTCTTCTTTTCAACGGTTTCCTCCATCCCACAGGCTTTCTCCAAATCCCTCTGTTGGAAAACATATCGATTAATCCACTGATTAAATCGTACTAACTAATGTATCACGACAGAATCTTTGTATTATTGTTATTATACAGTGGCTTTGGATATCCACCTTTGGTTATGCATTTAGGGGTTATATTTCATTTTAGTTTAACATTGATTTTATATTTCTCAAGTGTTTACTATGATAAAATGCATTTTATTTTGAAATAAATGTGAAAATGCATATTCAATCAATGTTCATTTCCTTCATTGTAAATCACATTGTTCTACATTGCTTGTATGAAAGGTGCTATATAAATGATCATAATAATTATTTCCCACTACTGCATGTTTTACTGTAACCGGTAACGTTAATTTATATAAATTGACTTAACGTCAGCTGAAGCAAAATCATGTTACCTTCATTTAGGTTGCCTGTCTGTGGAAATGAATCCAAATTAACATTAGCAGAGTAACTTAACAGCTAACGTTACTGTAGCTTTAACTGAATCTACCTGCTAAGAAGCTAACAGCTAACATAAAGAATGTTCACAGATACGATTAGCTGCTAGAATGCAAACGCATTTAAGAGTAATTTATAGCACTTAAAAAGCAAAAGTAAAAACTCTAAACAAATACAGTTAACTTTGATTATGCTTGTCTCTTACCCTAACAAGCGCAGCAACAATCCCACGGCATGAGGAAAGACATGTGCAGCAGTTTGGAGAGGTCCGGGTGTACTGGCAGTGTATTGGTTCCGCTTCTTTCAAATTCATCTCAGACATTTTCAGAATAAACTATAAAACAATTGAAATTGATCCCTACAGTCCAGGAATGAAGTATAAAATCAGATTACCCATATTATGGAAAATAGAAATCTGACGGCCCAATAAGCTAACGTCACACTGTAGTGTTCTCACAAATCCTAACGAGGAAAAGCTCCATTATGTTTAGGAAGATACAAATATTGCTGGCAGGGTTATATGTTTTGCAAATAACATAATAGGATTTATATAATATATTTTTACAGGCATTTCATCATTCAAAAAACAAAACCTCCGTGCATGTATTCTCCCATATAAAGATTAATACAAAAAGAAAGACTAACCTTGTAACAGTCAGATCACTTTTATTTCGAGATTGTATCCTCACATGAATTCTAAGAGCAACTCTCCAACATGAAATGTATACATGATGAAGAAATAAAATGATCAAATCAATGGAAGAGGATTTTCTTAACAGGTGTCAGTGATACAAAAGTGCAATCTTTAACAATAAATGACTAGCTATTAGAACTCAGTCAGTCAATTGACAGAACATTGAAGCAGCAAGTTTCTCAATTGTAAGCATTTGCTGCACTAGTTGCCTTATGTGATAGAAAAATAAAATGTCTGTGTTTTTGGATAATTGGTTGGACAAAACAAAAACTTTGAATATCATACTGTGATTTAGTTTTTCCTTATTTTACAGACCTTATGATTAATCAGGGAAAATGTTTGTCATAGCCAAACCAGAGTTACAAAAGAGACATCTAAAAGTCAGAAATCATATTCTACTTACTAAATGAACAAAACATGTTTGAAAAGCAAGCCCAAGTAAAAGCAGCATCCAAAATTATGTAACATCATATCAAGACCTATATAGGTATCATATTAAGTCTTTCAATCTTTGCATCAAAGCGCTTTTGGCTAGAGTCCAGGACGTTGATGCCTTTCTCCTGAAAGTCATATCCCACTCTCTTCAGCTCCTCTAGTCGCCCTGAGATGTTCTGTGTGCTGTAGTCTAACACTTTGGGCTTTCGCACTATCTGCTCCATTGTTATTCCCCCTTTTAACAGACAGTCCAATTTAGTGCTGAGCCTGTCCTTCCCAATGAACAGAACCATTGGAAAGCTGAGGATTAGTTTCTTAATGTCAGCTTTCTGACAGCCAAGTGCTACCATCTTTTGCTCGAGACTTTGAAAATTAGTTTTCAGACATTCACTAGAAAGGTCCAGTATTTCTGCTCCAGGCCCTTGAAAGAGGTCGAGCAGTTCTGAATTGCTCAACGTAAGAGAAGCTCTAAGGATGTCGATATTTGTCCTGACTCTCTTCGTGCTTCTGATGAGAATGTAAAGGTTTCTGGATATTACAGCTTTAGGAAACTGCTCTGGATTCTTCCCGCCAAGTTCGGCACATATTTCTTCCAGAAAGGCCACCATCCGCTTGTTCAGCACTAAGCTGTTGGAGAATGTCCGCGGCGCTGTGGTCAGCAGACGATGGAGGTCTTTGGTGTTCAGTCCCAGCGAGGTGAGAAAAGTGATGTTGTCATCCAAGTTGGCATTATTACTGGTGCGAAAGAAAGACTCAGGTGAGCGATACAGGACGCTCACAATTTCTTCATCAGTATTGAAGATCTTTCTCCACAGCTCCCAGCGCTCTTCTAGGTGTTCAACGGAGCGGGTGATAGCGCGAGGATAACGGGATATGATGCTGGCGATCATGTTAGTAGGGGCACCTTTTTTGTCCAAAAAGAGAGCGACAGCTTGCTCATTTGTGAAGGCTTTACGAAGCACCCCGGGCTGACGCAGGCGTGCCATCTTCACGTCAACTCCCATTAGATTCAGATTGTCCACCAGCGATACATTCTCTGAGGTGTCCGGCTGCTCTCGCTCCTTACTACCTGTAGGAGCAGTGCAAAGCCTCCTGGGAAGACAGGTTGGTGTCAACTGTACTGGGATGAGCCCAAAGCACCGCTGAAATGTCCCTGGTTGATGAAGCCTTTGGAGAGCCCTTACTCCGGCTACTGCTGCCATTTGTAAAGCTACTTTGCAACACCTCTCCCTGTTTTAGAGAAACTGAAACAAAAATAAACATGTTTAGCTAAACAATGATGGAGTCAAAGGGAAAAATTCAGTTTGAACGTAAACGGCATACTGTTTGTTATGTTATTCATATTTTGTTCCCTACTTAAATAAAAGAACAGTAAATATGAATAATAATATGTGAATCAAAATTACTCAAAATGCAGATATATATTTTTTAGATAGAATATATTTTAAATTCGGTTGGATTCTATGTTGAAACATGTCTGAAGCATTTTAATGTTGTAAAGTGTTGAGATAGAGTTAATCTCCTATCAATGGAGCCTATTTCATTTGTTGATCAAATTGTGAATTTAACATCTGAATCTGGGAGATATTTCTTATATCTAGAGATACATGACAATGTCAGCTTCTGTTAAGACTCTGTGCTAAGGGAAAACTCCCATTATTCTAATTTCTTACGATGAGGCAGTAGTTATTGACTAGCTTGAAACCAGGTGATGGCTAAATGTACAGATATATGACAAAAACACACCACGAAGACGAGCTACAGCAGCTACGTCAGAAACTTTGTTCGCCCCCAAATGACTGCCTGAAAGACCGATGAGCGATAACGTTTAAACATTTAGTATGTACAACGAATGATCAATGTTTCAAAGCGATAGTCCTTGTGAAGAAATTAGATAAAAAAGCATACCATATACGTTTGGTTTCTCTTAGCCAACTACATCATGCTGTAGTGTTTTTTTGATGACAACCCAGTGTCAAGGAGAAAGCGGAAACGCGAAGCTCGAGGGAAAAAAGCTCTCACAGCGTCATCTGGCGTTTTGGAGACAAACTGTCCCCAGCTCACTTCCAACCACTAGATGGAACTCATTTATCATTTTATTTAATCCAGGCCATGGGTAACCTTTCAAATTGTGGAGGATGGAGGCTACCAAAATCATTAAAACTAAATTATTTCAATACATAATTTGATTAATTTTAGAATAAGCTCATAATAAGCTTTCACCATTCGTCATAACTGTGCACTGTTGTTAAAACTCTCACATTCAGAGAAACAATACAAATTGCTCAACCTTTTTAAATTCAACCTGAGTTTTATTTTATTTTTGACTTATTTTTGACCTGAATCATTGCATTACTATTGTGCACATAATGTTCACAGTGAATACATAACCATTCACTTACAATGCTATCAGGGTGAATTAGGGTTTTCAAGTCATAGCTTTATTATGATACATATTCAGTATAACAATACCAATTCTATGATAAAATATATGTTGGAATGTGAGCTTGCATTAATAGTTAATTAATGGTAGACACACATCTGACAACCCTTTATGCATGAGGTACAATAGAGCATTTGCCATGTGTTGTGTCTCTTTGCTTAGCACTGAAAAACCTACTGACCCATTACCACTCTTTACTGATGAGTCCAACCACTCGTGAATATTTTAATACTGCATAGTGATATCTTCATTATGCAAAGGAGCTTTCGCCCCGCTGCTCTAAGATTGAAGTGAGCGTGGTGTTTCAGTGAAAGCAGCTTTGTCCATGATAGGATAGGATACACGTTTTCCTTATTATCAACAGGACACAGTGTATTTGTCATTATCAAACACAGTTCCAGTTTTCTCACACTTGTCAAAAAGCACTTCTGCCTGTATCTGCATAATGATGTGTTTGGTAACAGCTCTTATGGCCACATTTCCGTCATTTTTAATGTGAGGCTATAGAGGAGACGCAAGAAAGATAACTGTGTTGGAATTTGATTGTCGTGTTTAACACTTGGAGCTACACATCTTAAGGTAACACTGACAAAAAAACATAATAAAATAAAAACATCAGTTGCATCATGATGACACTACTTTGAAATAACATGGTATTTATGTGAAAATGTTCAAATAACATGTAGACTATTAGTCAATTATAACAAGCATTTGAGTGGCTCTTCATCCCCTCAGCCATGCTCTTTTTAAAAACACAACTATCCGCTTTAATTTGAGCTGATAATGATTTTGCCTATCTAGCTTTCCATACTCATCTGATTCCATTTTATTTCGAGTGTGCCTAGTTTCTCACTCCCTTTTGAGCCTCTTGTTATGTTTTTAATATTGAATAGATTTCTATCCTGATCCATTTGTTGTGGTCTACATTGGTAAAGTTGCTCGGGTAACTGCTGACACAGTACTCCTTCAGTAAATGAATAATTCAAAAACTGTTGAAGCTTTCAAATGCTCAGCGGTTCCTGCAGACGCTGTTGCACAAACAGTGAGTTTTAACAGCTGGTGTCAAGCTGGTAAGAATGTCTAAAAGAAGATGGGTGGAATTCAAAATTTGCCAGACCATAAGCTGTTCGGCTCCTGTCAGCCGAAGACACAGAGCATCCTCTCCTGCTGCTGCTGCTGCTGCCACGGGTATGTTTGAAATGTTATTGGAGGGCAGAGAAAGGTTTAAATTGTTGTTTGTTTTAACCATAATTGAAACAAAAGGTGAGATGACAGGGACTTATACAATGGTACTATAGTTTAAATAACCTTTAACATTAACATTTGTTAAGTTGAAGACACACATTGTGATTCTTAACAACTTGAGGTTGTTTTCACATTTTACAAATACACATACATTTCGCAAGCTGTTTACATTTGTGTGGTCCTATGAGAAAAGTTCTCTCCTTCAGAAGAAAATGTAATTGCATAATTCAATAACAAAGAATAAAAAAAAGAGAAGACAAGTGTATTTGTACACTAAGTGATTTATGTGTGCTTTACTTAAAATAAATAATACAATAACATTATACAAGAATCAAACAAATGAGGCAGAATTCACCAAAATAGGATCACAGTTCTTCCAAAATCCTGGTCCCTGACATCAGAATTGCTGCACATTAGGCTACTTATTTGTTCATCAATTCATGTAAAATGTTTTTATATGAAGCGAAATGACACTTTAGTAATTATTGTAAAACTAAACATGTTTGCAGAACAAATACTGCTATATAAGTTGTATTGATAATTACTATAACTAGTCAGCCGATGAAGATCAGTTCCACATACATATTCTGTTAAATACTGAACATTTTGTCTTTTATCGCCTCCATCTGTCCTAGAAACATAAGCCAGTCTCTCATGTTACCTGTCCCATTCAGCCAATGAGGCTCAAATGTTTCCTTTTTGAATGAGTATACGGCACTGTTGTTGTTAAATGTGCTCAGTGTGTATCAACTTGAGTTGATGAAATACGTTTTTTATACGACAAAAAAACGCAGCTTTGAAATAAAAATATCTTGTTTTCAAAAAACAAACCTCTCAAATGGGACAGCTCTGCCTTTCCTCCCGTTACCATAGAAACTGAGCAGATGTTTTAAGCACTATTCAGACTGCATTTAAAACATAGAAATTCATGGTGAATATGTGGATAATAGAATACTTTATTTAGTGTACATTAATAAGTTAAAAGGTTCTGCAAAATGAGTATTGCCTTTATAAATTCAGATTTCTTTCCGATCAAAACATGAGAAAATAAAAAGTAAACATGACAAACAAATGGAGTTATGTGGTTTGTTAAATATGTTTTAGAAGTAAAAGTACACGATTTACCTCTGAATTGTAATGTAACATACTCAAGTAATTTAAAGTATGTGTCCCTCCCTCAAAATGTACTTGCTTAATTTACACGACTGCTGCAAACACATTCACGCGTTGAGAATAGCACAAGTAATCGCGAGATTTCTGACAGCCCTGAAGGCAACACCATTGGTATGCCAGTGGGCGTGGCCGCACCTACACGACGTCATCATTGATGGGTCTCATGTTTACGTGGAAAACATGGCGGCGGACTACCAACAAGGATACAGCGCCTAGTAAATGCGACTGGAAGCGAGTTGGAAGCCAAAACGAGAGAAATATTTAACTGTTAGCTTTTAGATTGACCTCGCTGGTATTTCGCATGAAGCAGTCTCCCTCTTGTTTCAGCCACAGGAACAGCGGTGATGGAGGACGAGGAGAGGCAAAAGAAGCTGGAGGCCGGCAAAGCAAAGGTTGGATTCTCAGTTTTTGGTGTCACGAGGACTGATATTACTCTGTAAAGTGATAACTTAATGTTGTCGACAACTTATTCCACTCACTGCTAGGTCTGTCAGCTGTTTACAGGCCCCCCTCCCCCCTTTGTTACCCCCCTCTCAGCTGTCAGTCCCACAAACATGCGCCCTGCTCTGACAGCCGCTGGCTCGCCGGGCTGTTAGCATGCTGCTAGCCTAACGTTACTTCACTGATTCATTGCACTTTTCTGAACATGTAGGAGTGTATAGCAATGCTAGCTTGACAACACTAGCTGCCACATCGTTATCAAAGTCTTATAAATGCCTTAACTCCACCTGAAGTGAGGCAGGCAGGCTGGTGTAACAGGATAAACAGGACACATTTCCCCACTGGCTAGAGCAAACATTGCCCAGAGGTGTGCTTCATTGGCTTTATCAATCGGACTCATCATTTAGGTCAGGAGGACAACCCCCACCCCCAGTTACTGGTGTACAACCAGGGTGCTACAACAGGATAATGCAGGGCTTTACATTTTGCCCTGAGGATTAATGTCCATTTCGTCTTTGATATTTTTGTGAATTAATGCTGTTTCATGTTGGAAATGAAAACAGTGTTACACTGCTCTGGCTGAGTTGTAAATACTCCCTTCTTGTAGCTTTACTGCTGATGTACTGTATGAAATGCAGCAGTGGTTATCTATATTTATTTTCTCAAGCATTTTCGGTATGAATTATGTCCATAGCATGCCTGCAAGGAGGTTACAATATATGACATGCTGCTCCACTTTGGGCATAACAAAATAATGAACACTATGACAATAAAAAACCCTTTAGACTTGTGTTTAAAATGGTGTTCATCGCTATTACTCATACACCACTTACTGTTGCTTCTTCTTTATATTTAAGTTTTTGTCTAGCTCTATCGACTTATACAAAGAGTTTGTAATGAATATAAGAATGACTTTTGTCAGGTAGACTTGAAATGCTACCCCACGTTGTGACACTGCAGAGAAACATCTAATACTCTACTATTTGGTTTCTTTTAGGTCACTCCAGGTTACATAGTGGAGCTGCTGCCCTGGCTTTTATGTTAGCACAGTGGGAGAGACCATGACAAACACCATCTCAGTGGCATTTTGTCTTATAAAAGGCCTCTCTGTACTGCAGGGGGTTTGCTGTTTTCTTTTTTTCACACACCGTACCATGTCACCACATGCGCTCACTTGCAAGGAGAAACAGCACTCTGTATTTTGCGGAATAATACTTTTATAATGGTTGGCACCTGGTAGGGATATCCAGGACATTATTATTTGTTCTCAAAGTCCGGCTGGATCTTGTAAACTCGGATTAAGTCAAGGCTGATTTTTAGAATCAATCAGCAAGCAATGGGGAGTGTTTGAATAATGACACTGCCCCTCTAAACTTCCACACATTAAAGGTAAAGATTTCAACTATAGGTGGTTTTAGATGTAAAAATTCAACATTGAATCCAATACATTTAGTTGAAAATGAAGAGGAAGTAAGTATGACATTGCTGCTATGATTCCCAAGTCTGACAATCAGAGGCAACGACTAGTGTCTTGGTAATGAGCTTCCTAGAACCAGGTGTAAGTAAGGCTTCATTTTTCAGAGTGAAAGGAGAAATGTCGATCCATTATAACCCCTCTACTTAGATTGACTTCCTTCCCAAGCACGTGCCTATTGAGTGAAACCAGACAATAAGCATTCATTGCAGGCTGATGTTTCAATGCATTAGCTGCAGATGTATTGTTGTTGCTCTCACTTTTCTCTGTGGAAAGTGCATTACCAGCATAATAGATGTCCTGGCTTCAGCTCCCTTCTCCAGTTACATGTCTTTGAGTGTCTGCATTTTCTGACACAGCCGTGATAAGATCAAGATGGTGGAAGGATTTTGTGAAACTCACAGACGTAGATACTGCATATTTTACAGTCGCCAGTTTATCAGTGACTTACCTCTTACTTTCTTTGCCAGACTCTGCAGAAGTTTGAGCTTGTGTAAAGCCGCTTTTTTAAAGTGGCACTAATGATGTAAATTGCCTGTATTCAGCGCAGTTCCATTTGATCTGAAACGGATGAATCAAATAGACATGTTTTATTGTAATGGTGGTCTACAATTAAGCTTAAGGGGCTTCTTTAACTGTCAGATTGGTGTCTCCATTGAGGTGCCAGCCTATGTACTGCTCCAGCGTTGTCACAATAATGCTGATTGGCTCACAGGGAGGACACGGCAGTGTTTTTAAATTTGGACCCAGAGACGCATGCGTCATTCATGAAGGCAAGGCAAGGCAAGTTTATTTATATAGCACTTTCCAACACAAGGCAATTCAAAGTGCTTTACAAAAAATGAAAGAGATTAAGAAAATGGCATTTAAAATCAGTCATTAAAAAGAAAAGCTAATAAAATAAACATTAAAAGAAAAAAAAGGGCGACATGCATATTTGTTTCCCTGCTTCTCTCATGTGCCTTCTGGTCCTGCAATGAAAGTATGTTTGTAACTTTACAGGGCCTCTACCATCCTGACTGACGGGCTTGACTGGTCATTTGATGTGCCTTAGGGTTTTTCTGCAAATAAGCCATCATGGCAGTGGATATCTGATGAGTGCTGATTTAGCTCTTAACAACTAATGGTGATACTTAAAATATTCCTGATTGATATTATGTCCAAACTAATATGAAATCCTTCAGCCTTGATTGGATTGTTTCAGCTAATAAACATGCAGACCCTTTTAGAGAAATCAGTTGCCAAACTATACCACAGCCAATTAAAATGGTGTAGCCACAATATTACAAGTAGGTTGTCCTGGGGTTCAAATAGCCTAAAGGTCACGTTGATTAGGCAGCTATGGAGGTTTTGAGGACAGCAAAGGTGCAAGTTGAGCTGCTTAGCTTGGGCATAGTTAATCGTCGTCCGGTGACTAATCATGTGCGTGTCCTGCAGAGCTCCTTATGATACAAAGAGTTAACCACGCTCTTTTATCTTATTCATTTGTTGAATTAAAACTGGAACGGTTTCGCCTTTTAGGCCTCAGTCTGTATCATCCCAATATGTTTGGAGATATAACATTGAATGCTCTTGAAGCTCCTGTGGTGTCATGCGGTGCTGCATGCAAAGGGCTTGCCCAGTGATTGATTGAATGTGATCGTCTTAACAGCTGTTTGGTTTAATTGCTTCAACCGGGAACATGACTTAACCGAACTTCCCGTGCACTTTTAGAAACCTTTTTATGTGAGAAGGAAGTCTCTTCCCCTCTTTTGATATTTTCATAAACTTGTTTTTCACTTGAAATACGGAAAAATAGTCAGCAGAACTGATGCTGCAGTAGCACACCACAGCTGATTGAAATGTATACTATACCAAGACATTAGTTAGGTTTCACTGTCTTTATAAGAGAAACATCTTTTCCAATAGGCATTCGTATCCGTATATATTCGATATAGCTCATTTAAAATCACAGGTTTGGTGGCATTTTAATTGAGTTACTTGGAAATCTTGGGACGTATGAATGATTTTTGCAGAATTTGCAGTCTTTAAGTTTGATGTCTCTGGTTGAGGACTATAGTGTTAATGCCAATCTCGACATTCATAATTGTCTGCTTAATAAACCCGACTACAGGTGTATAGGAATTAAGAAATGGTCCAACACATTACATTTCCTACAGGGGATCTAAGACTCTATTTCCTATCCAGAATGTGGCACCTACATGCCATAGACTCCAGCTGGTCTATCCTATAGCGACCATTGTGTGTTCACCTTTTGAGCTCTGTTTTCTGTTGCTCATTGGACAAGCAGCCATCACCAAAGACATTTCCATTCAGATATCTGCCCGCTGTTATTCTCTGCAGTGAGGAGGGAGACTGTGGCGGCGCTCATTAAGATGAGGATGCTGCATGAGAACATCATTCTCAGTGGAGGTTATAAGGATACTTGACTTTGATCCTGGCTTAGATTTGTTGACTGCTAAGGCACGTAGGGCTGTGACGGGTATTACAAATGTATTGCTTGTTGAGACAGGGACACGGGTGATTTGATGACCTGCAGAACCACATTTTATTGCTCACAGGCAATAAGCACATGCTCAGCGTCAGAATAAACACATTCAAATACCTTTACCTGCCGCTCAGTCGCAGTGTGAAGAGACTTTAGGGTAGGAGTTGTTCAGGTCATCACATTTCTTTGAGATATATACGCATATATAAACTAAAGCGAATTATAGCGTCTGTGTTTGAAGCCTCTTTATTGTTTAACAGCTGAACCCCCCCCCCCCTGCTGCCCTCCTCATGCTAGGTCAGGTGACTTCAGTTGCTGTGGCTGCTTTGTTTTCAGGCCGGTTAGCTATTGTTCATTTCCAACCGGAATGTGTGTGTACATGTGTGTGAAGCACAGGATGGTTGCCCCCTGGTAGTGGGGTGTTGACTAACACACTGCTGCTGACAGCCTCATTGACACATGACTTTGCTGTGAGTGTCCTCCCCACTGCACTGCTGCATTTTAGTGCTGCTTCAGTATTATAGCCTCACTGGCATGAATCCATTGACAGAAGACTACTACTGAATGACCAATTGGCAAATTACTCTTGTCAACAGTATGTTAAAGTGAAGCAATAGTTATTCTTTAGCTGTGTACTATACATTTTTTATTTATTGATATTTAAAACAATTAAAATGAAGTAGCAAATATTTCTTGGATGGCAAACACAGTTTATTTTGGTTAAATACATCTAATATTTATAGATCTATCCTGCTCATTTATTTCAACTGTGTCCAATCTGGTCAATACACCCAGACTTATACCACCCCAATATAAATATACATCATGTCTGAATATAAATTGTGTTGACCTCCAAATGAATATGTATCAGCTGAAAAACAACATAAACACTCACTTTGAATATTACATCTTAGTTTTGTTTAGCTCCACTTCAATTGCAATGAATTTAATCTCACCAAAAAAAGAAACATATTTACTGTATGTTGTTGTTGATGCTGTGAGTCACCTACTTTTACACATGGATTCAAAAAAAACCCTGTGTGAAAAATCTGGCTGTGTAAATGTTTTCAGACAGCAGATGGTGATACACCTACAGTCTCTCCTCCTGGATGGCGACGCAGATCTGGTTCTCCATATGCTCGGCCAGCCAAATAGGGCAGCCTGATATGATAAGCAGCTCAGTCAAAGGCTGGGTTTCCGGAGACTTCTCCAAAACTCAGGCTAATTTCTTCTGGCAGGTCCACTGCATGTCATTTAGTGATAGTGTGTTATTTTGATTTCATCCATAATCTTGTTGTTGGGTTTTCAGAGCTGTGTGTGTGTGTGTGTGTGTGTGTGTGTGTGTGTGGTGTGTGTGTGTGTGTGTGGTGTGTGTGTGTGTGTGTGTGTGTGTGTGTGTGTGTGTGTGTGTGTGTGTGTGTGTGTGTGTGTGTTTGTGTATGGTGTGTGTGTGTGTGTGATGTGTGTGTGTGTGTGTGTGTGTGTGGGTGTGTGTGTTGTGATGTGTGTGTGTGTCGTGTGTGTGTGTGGTTGTGTGTGTGTGTGTGTGTGGTGTGTGTGTGTGTGTGTGTGTTTGTGTGTGTGTGTGTGTGTTGTGTGTGTGTGTTGTGTGTGTGTTGTGTGGTGTGTGTGTGTGTGTGTTGTGTGTGTGTGTGTGGATGTGTGTGTGTGTGTGTGTGTGTGTGTGTGTGTGTGTGTGTGATGTGTGTGTGTTGTGTGTGTGGTGTGTGTGTTGTGTTATGTGTTTGTTGTGTGTTGTGTGTGTGTGTGTGTGTGTGTGGTGTGTGTGTGTGTGTGTGTGTGTGTGTGTGTGTGTGTGTGTGTGTGTGTGTGTGTGTGTGTGTGTGGGTGTGTGTGTGTGTGTGTGTGTGGTGTGTGTGTGTGGTGTGTGTGTGGTGTGCTGTGTGTGTGGTGTGTGTGTGTGTGTGTGTGTGTGTGTGTGTGTGTGTGTGTGTGTGTGTGTGTGTGTGTTTTTGGGTGGGTTTTTGTTTTGTGGTGTGGGTGTGTGTTGTGTGTGTGTGTGTGTGTGTGGTGTGTTGTGTGTGTGTGTGTGTGTGTGTGTGTGTGTGTGTCCGGCCCTGTGGCCCTGTAGGGGGACGGGACCACGACGCCCACTCTCAGCTCTGTGGTGTCCGCCTCTAACCTCTCCTTTATGCTAATGTTAGCTGCTACAGGAGTGTGGTACAAAATGACTTCTTATGTAAACCCTGTTCTCACTGTGTACAATGCGTACTTATTTGCATTGTGCCTGAATGCTGAGAGGACAGTGTTGTCGCACATGGCTGAAATGACAAACTGACATTTAAGGATCTGTGATATGACCATATATACTTTGAAACAATATGTTATTAACTACTGTCAGAAATGTTACTGTACAATTAAACTTGACTGAGTGTGAATATATTTAATGGATATGTAGGTGTGTTGCAAATCAAATTTAAATCAAAGCAAATATATTTAAATATACATTTTGCATCAATGATATAAAGGTTCTTCATTTTTAAGTAATTGAGTAACTGCATGAAAGTTCATTCTTGGCGTAGGGCTGCTCAATTAATCGCGATTACGATTATGGCTTGCAACGATTACGAAAACAATCGAAATAAAACGATTATTTTTTTTTAATCATTATTATTTTTAAAAAATAATAAACATTTTTTTTATTGGTTTTTCAGTTGAATTATACTTAACGTTCAGGGTAATCAACTGTTAAAAACATACTGTTAAAAAAAAAAAGTGTTTTCAAAGTAAATGGATAATCGTTTTTAATAATCGTGATATCAATTATTGACCCAAATAATCGAGATTATGATTTTTGCCATAATCGAGCAGCCCTATCTTGGCGTTTGAAAAATGAGTCTAAAGACAAAACATAAGCACTTCCAAAAATAGTGCCAAACCCATATGTTAAAGTGCATTTAGAGTAATTATTCCTGTCATGGGGTTCTTTGCCATTTCCAAGACAGCTGCGACACCTGCAGCCCGGCTGTGAGCTGTCGCTGGAACTCATACATAATACATGTCAGTAGTTGGAACAAACTGTGTTTCTAGTAACATTTGCTGCTTTTGTTTTCAGTACAAAATGAATTTGTGTGAAAGAAAGGGAAAAATAATGAATAGTTAGATATTAGATCTGTTTGCTCCTACGCTTAAACACTGTTTTAAAAGTATTTTCTTAAGATAAAAAGTCCTGTGTTACCTTGAAATGGAGAATATGAACGCTAATAACAATGGATAATAAAATACCTTTATGTTTTGGATTAGGGCCAGAAAACATGGAACTGTTGCTGGATTAAATGGTTGTTTAAATGACATAACATTAATTGAAATTGTGTCTGTAGTTGATTATTCATTTTTAAGCTCAAAAACTAAAGTTATCATCTTTCATCGTCCAGAATGCAAAAAGATTATTTTTGGATTAGTCTTTTTTATTATCTGCCACAAATGACTATACATAGGTTCTGCTGGGGTTCAAATAGACTAAAGGTTTTGTTGAGGTGTTGAGGACAGCACAGGTAGGAGTTGATCTGCTTAGCTTGGCCTGAATGGTTAATCGTTTCGGTGACTAATCATGTCTGTGCCCTGCTCAGCTCTGCATGAGGGACAGACTGGACCACAGGGGCTCTTTTATCTTACCAATTGGCTTAATTGAGACAGGAGGGTCTCCCTTATAGTCTGCAGTTTTAGTCTTTGTTCATATGTATAAATATCTAACATTCAATGATTTTGAAACTTTTGTAATCTCCTGCTGTGCTGCTTGTTCCGAATTAAATTGATATAAAGTGGAGATCTTGAACCAACACAAAGTTGTCTCTTTCATAAATTATGAACATAAGCAATTCAAACAAAACGAGAGAGATGACATAATGTTTTAGTTCCGATCATTGACATAGTTTGGAAATGTAATCCCACTAGTCAGGATTAGCACCTGGCAGAGCAAGAGGCATGTGTCGGGTGATACAGACTCAGGAAGGGAGGACTCATTCACAGCGGGGGGAGACGTCTTTTTGGGACACATAATGCAGCGCTTTCATTTGAGCAATCTGTGCCGACTTGGAGTAGGTTTATTTGTTCTTTTTCTATATTTTCTTTATTAAGTTTGTGGGAGGCTAACAACGTTGTGAATCAGGCTAAAGCAGGAGGTTATGCTCTAAAGCTTTAGCATTAAGGTCAGGTAAACAAAGATCTGAGAACAGGCTCCAGCCCGAGATGTAGACGAGAATAACCCTTCCAAGAAGTGTTATCGAACACGTTTTGACTTACTTTACCTCCAAGGAGAAGCTGAAAATGCCATTTGTTATTCTTTAACACTGTCTGTTTCTCTCTTCCCTCTCCAGTTGGCTGAGTATCGGCAGAGAAAAGCTCACACGGACTCCCAGAAGCATCAGAAAAAGAAAAAGAAAAAGAAAGCTGCGGAGGACTCTGAGGGGGACTCTCAGGGACGAGTGGAGGGCGAGCCGGATCAGTCTGTGGGAGGAGAAGGACGAGATGCATCACAAGAAGGGAATGAAGACCCCCCCACCAACGAGTTTACCTTCGCCAGGACGCTGCGGAGCGGAGAGATGGTCAAACATAACCAGACCTACACCATAGAGGTACACACCTTCATTTATTACAGTTTTACAGTCCCCTTTATTTCTTTCAATGCACAAGAAAAACACAAAATAAGGTAAAGGTGCAAAAACGAATATATGAGAGAACATTTCCTGAAGGGCATTTTGACATATTGAAATAGTTACTTCTGTTCATTGACTAGTCCAAACCACAAACATTTTTTTATTTACTATCAAAGAACGCTCAAACCCAGTGAATGTTTACTTTTGAAAATTGAAACCAATAAATTCGTTTTGGAATTGTTGCTTAAAATATTTGGCAATTCATTTTCTGTTGATTGAGTTATCAAATAATTGACTGATAGTTTAACTTCAAATACATTTTCAATGTTTGAATGTAATCACAAAATGTTGTAATGCATGAAATGGGAAGGTGAAACATGTGTTAATTTATTTTGAGATTATGAGATTATAGTTACCTAAAATGCTCAAACAAGTTAGCCTTCAATCATCAAACTAAGAACACACTGTTTGCATCCTGAATTATACAAAACACCATTCTTGGTGCTGACATCTTAAAGTGTCCAAAGTAATCTACTGGTCTAACATATTGTAAAACACATCTTCTAACAATGTTTATTTTATGGAATGAATTATAAAATGATCAGCATTCATTTTTAATGCTAATTAAAAAAATCAAGTAGCCAAAAATATAGGAATTCACGTCAGTAAAAGATCCCTGCTAAGACTCTGGTGTTTCAAATCTGAAGGTTCACTGTCTGTGTGCTTTGGAACAGCACTAGCATATTTCTCTCAGTCACAAACAATGTCACAATATGAATAATGTTTATTCATGAATCTGTCATTAATTGTCTCCAGTGAAAGGACACATTTGAAGCCTTTTTAAACATGAGCGTTCCCTCTGTCTCTAATGCTGCAGTCTGATGTAGTCTTTGCTCCTCCTGCACCCTGCAGTCTGATGTAGTCTGTGCTCCTCCTGCACCAAGAAAGCCTTTCAACACAAGGCATCTGAAGGCTTCAGTCTTTCATCATTAACATGCACTGACTGTAAAAGAGCCTATGAGAGAAAACACAAGCAGTGATAGATCTTTGTTAAAATGATCATCGTCGTCTCCAGAGTTTTGTTTGTCTCCTGGAGCCAAATGAGCCGCTGTAGCGTTGTCATGACAACCGGTCCCACTGAGAGCACCAGGCAGCGATGTAGGAATTTAGGCTGGAAAATGAATTGTTTCCTAATTTCTTCAGAATTGTATAATTCAGTGTTTTCTTTAATGAAAAGATTCAGCTGGAGATGTCTTGCTTTTCTGAGTCACACAGCTTAACTCAAAAACCAACATTTAAAAGTAACTAATGAATGAGACCTTTACCACTTTATAGAAGGAACATTTCTAAATGACATTTTTTGTAATCAAGCACACACAAGAATAACATTTCCAATAGCAAAACCATAATTCATTAATAATTACTTTGCTTTTAATTGAGCCCTTAGCTTCATTTCCCTCTAATTAATACAGAATTACAGATTTTCTTAATTATTTGTTTAGCAGCAAGCTTTTTATAAAATGATTGGTAATAATGATTTCTCATAATTAGAGTAAAATGCACAAAGCAATCTTATAACTGAGATTCTGCATTTCATATTTGAAACTTTGTATCCCAACAGTATAGATTGGACTTTTCAACGTGTTAAATACTTTTTCTGCAGCATGCATCTGGTTTAATTTGTCAATGATACATTTTGCCTGGAGGAGGCTTCATACTGTATTATATGATGTTTAACAACAGCACTTGATGATTAAAACTCGACTTCTGTGCTGAGAGACAAGATTTCCCTATGGAATAATTTATATTTTAAATGTTGGTGCAGTGCTGACTTGTTGTTCTGAAGTTTGAACTTTTAAACTTCTTAGTTTTTTGTTTGCTTAATACACTACAGACCAGTACTTTCATCAGGCATGCTGTTTGAAACTTTAAAGGGATGACATTTTATGTTGAGGCTTCTACAAATTCATTAAATATCCACAAATGCTACCGTGTCTCATGCTTTCATGGTCAGTCAGTTTAATATTCTTTGTCGACATCGAAAGCTTTTAAGAGCATAGTTATTATTTGGTCTGTAAGCTTTACAAACATACCTGACCTTATATCCTGCAACACATGTCATTCAGTAGTCTCAACAACAATGGCTCTGATAAATAAATATTTAATGGAAAATAAGCTATTCAAAAACAGTTTAGAAAAAAATGTGCACATATCTGCCGGCTCTTACACTTTTTCCTCTCAGTCTCTTTTATCACCGCTGTGCAGCCACTCTGGACCCGCTGTACACTTGATGCGTTACATGCCCACTAAACTTCCAGTTGCCATGGAAACAAACAATTGCCTTTAAACAGGATGAGATGCGTCGGCCTGCGCGACCAATTCCTGTGGCCTTGCAACACTTTTTCTACAGACCTTAAGGTTAATTTAATGTATGAATGATATGTTGCACAGAATTTTTTTTTACCTTGGAATCGACCCACAATCCTCTCTGTTATAAAAGGCTGTGGAACATAGAGCACTGAGATGTATTATGTAACACTAACAACGTAACAGACTGAGCCATACACACAGTGAAATGCTCTATGCCTTTTTACATTGTTCTGATCCCAGACTAACAGGTTCGAGGTTTGTCAGTGACGCTGCTTTCTGTTAGCAGGAAGCGGTTGCTGTGGAAACATAACAACAGTCTTTCACAGCTCAAATAATTACAAATATAAGTGTGCCGAGTGTTGAATCATAGAGGATGCCTTAGACAGCGGCAAGGAAACTTCTCGCTCTCGTTCAATGAGGTTTTGACATTGTGTTCACGTGTTCTGTTCTCCGTGCACGTTTTCTCTACGATCTCTATCAAGTAAAACTCTCCCTTTCTCCGCTCGTGGACCACAAACAGTTTAAATGTATGACCCTTGAATTAACCCGAACATAGAGTTGAATAGTGGCCGTCATTACTCAGTGGGAGTGAGAAAGGAGCTGTGTGATGGAAGGAGGTTAGGCCCATATGTTAATGCTGAGTGCCCACAGAAATAGGACATCATGCAGGCAGTGTTTATCAAACTGTTCAGATTTAACATTTTATCATGTGCGTTTTGTGGAAGATTTCTTGAAACTGTAATCACTACATAGTCCGGTTTTAATTTCACAATAAAAGATTACACATATTTAAAATGTTTACTGTTTATTTGACTTTGTTTATGCTCAATTGTGATGCTTTGTCTGTCATGTACGGCTTAAGTTTCCTGTGAACAGATTGAAATCACTTTTACGTGGCTCATATTTTATTATTTTATTCAACATTTATCATTACTATTTGTTAGTTTTTTAAAAATTCAGTACTGATTATACTGTCTTTATCTCCTCTGTTGCAGCCGGAGAGTGAAGTGTCCACGACGGCCGAAGATTATTCCTCAGAGGTGAGAGGACCGTTCTGAAAAAATGTATCCTATCGTGAGACAAACCCCCCCCTCTTAACTTCAAATTAGGGCTGGGGGACCATTTGATATGATATTTGTCTTTTTAAGGTTAAAAAGACACTAAAATATCATATCAAATGGAGGTCCTTCACAATACCTTATCTCCCATTCCTACAATCAATGTTTTTTACCATGCCAAGTTTACATCAATGCAACTTGTATATTGAAGCATCTTTTAGAAGGGCTTCTGGAGATCCATATTTAACTACCAGAGGATGCTTTTGTTGATTTTATGAAAGTAAATATTTGTACAGCTTATTAGCCAGGTAGACCTTTGTTGAATACTGTAGTCTTCCAGTACACATCCACACATTCAGACTACTAGCTAGGTTATAACATATCCCATGCTGGTATGCCTTCACAGAAATCCAACCACAGACCCAGCCACTTATTTTCCAGAAAATAGGTGAAACATTTTCCCTTCTGCACTTTGAGTTGAATTTTTTATATCAAATCTGATACATAAATGATGTTATTATCAGTCAAATGGAGGATATTCATTCTTGTAAAAATGTGACTTCTATTAACTATCGTCAACAAGGAACATCTGTTATCTAAAACTAAACACAGAAAACTCTGAATCCTTAAAAGGTTGATTTTAAAACCAACATTTCAAAACATTTGCCCAAAAAACGAATCACCAGACTTTAGCAGTAGCCTACTAATCTACCCAATTAAGACCTTGGAAACAATGTGGACTTTCCGTCACAGCTCCTATATCTTAAAGTTTGTCTGACAGCGTTGTGAATTAACAGGTGAATGGGTGCCATGAGGAGATGACAGAGAGCCTAATGATGCCTTCGAAGGATTTTGTCTGGGTACAGTAATCTGATCAATCAGCTCTTTTGGCTCGGCTTTCGGCTGCTGGACGTAACTGTCTGTTTGCTTACACTTTTGTCCTCTGCAAGATTTCCTATAACCCACTAACCAAGCCTGTTTAATGCTGTACTCACTCGACCATAACCTTATGTGTGATAGGAATCTGAAAGCTGTATCGTAGGGAAGAGAAGTACAAATCTTCCTATCTTATCAATGACACTTTGAAAGCACTAATGGCTGAGCAGTTTAGGATCGAACAGGGCAGTGTGACATTTTAGAAGTGTCAATCATTTGTGAAAACTGGAGGACAGTCTTCCGGGTGAAATGGAAGAAGAAGAGATGAAAAAAGGACTGTGAAGAGTTTGAAGGAGAGAGCACATGGGGGGGGGGGGGCTTATAAAGAGCTGCTCTCTTTAGATACACTGAGGTTAAACTTGAACAGGGGAGGGACACCAAGGAGGTGCTAATCAATAAAGGTGGGATAGCTGGGGAGGAAAATGACATGCCAGCTGCGGTTTGAATTACACTGACATGTTAAGAGAGATAATAATGTCAGAAGTTATTTATAAACTGAACTATTCTTATAGTATAAAAGTGTTACCACAACTTAATGTTTCATTGAAATATGCTAAATGAAACCCATATTGATCCACTCTTTAGGAACAATTGACTGTGTCTTAGTGAGGATTTTGACTTGTGTGTTTTGCTATGAATAATCTATAATACAATCCAAATACTCTCTGTATGAGGGCTGCAGCATTTATCTCTATTGTTGCATATTCTATCACATATTGTGAATTGTATATATTCGATATGCTTAGTGTTTCTTGACTGTCCCTAAAGACACGGTCTCAAACATGAAGTCCATCATCACAGGACTACAGTTCCCTTGATGTTCAGCCACACAAGTGTTCTGTGTTAAGGCTGATCAAGGCACCCTAACTTTTGGTACTGCTGCATGAATTAGCTTTTCTTGCCTTCAAGAAGGTCTCTGTCTGAAAGCTCACTTAAAAACATATTATATATATACAGTGCAAATGTATTTCATATTTTTCATTACGTCTGATAGTCTGTAGCTCCAACACCAAAACAGCCAAACCTGATACCAGGTGAGCGGCGCTGTTTTTCATCCTCAAAATTATTCAAATTAAATCACTTGATGTGGGATGAGACATTTAATTACTGCTTAAATGAGAAGTATTCAGCACCAATGCAAATGCCTTTCGATCTTAAATTGAAAGTGTGATAACTTTGCTAAACCTACGACATCTCTTGTTTTTTTAAACCGTATAATGTGCATTTTCAGATATTTAGTTGAATTGTTTTTCTTGCAGGCCTTAACTCACGCTTACAGTACTAACAAAGACTTTGCCTAAACTGCCTTGGGTTATTGGAGATGCATTTTGACCAGTATCTGTAAAGCAATCCATAGCAGAGAAACCATTAACAACATTTATTGCACTTTCATGTGGCTCTGGTAACTAACTGCTGTTGCTTTACGGGTGGCGAATAATTGCTAAGCTCATTCCTAATGGCTTTACCAAAACCCTGTAAAAAGAGCACATGTTCCTACTCAGGAGGAGGTGGAGCCCCCTGCGACAGGTGATAAAGGGAGGACCGATGGAAGAGGAACTAGCCGCAAAGACCCAGGCAGTGGAGGAGCTGAGTCGAGAGCTTGAAGATATCAGATCTGCCTTTGGCACAGAGGGAATACAGCAGGTACATTCATTACCCGTCACACGAACACATCTTGCATTTGGTTTTGAATAACAAATGGTCATCCATTTCCAATTATTTGTCATACTGCAATTCCATCTGTAGCTCTTACTGTCTAGAATGAAATGGCGAGAACTTGTTTATTCCTCCATCAGAAAGCCCGGAAGGTTCTTTCTGATGCTTAATCCTTTCTCTGCTCGGTAGCATCATGAAAGCTGTCTGTAAAGTGATTTTACTTAGTTGCATTTTACCTTTCTAGCTTCAGGACTTTGAGGCGGCTCTGAAGCAGCGAGACGGCATCATCACGCAGCTCACAGCTAACCTCCAGCAGGCTCGTGAGGAGAAAGACGAGACCATGAAAGAATTCCTGGAACTGACGGAGCAAAGCCAAAAACTACATATTCAGTTCCAGCAGGTGGGAATGTTTTAAGTATAAACTACTATGTTATATTAGCTATTCAGTCCTATATTCCCTAGCCACTACATGTCATTACACTATTATTATTTTTGTTCTACTCCTTGTAGTCCATGTTTTAATTAAAAACACATTTGTTTATGGGAAAATCTCAGCTTCAGGCGGGTGAGACTCTGAGGAACACGAGCCACAGCAGCACAGCAGCTGATCTTCTGCAGGCCAGGCAGCAGCTCATGCAATACCAGCCGCAGCTGGAGGAGCTCCAGCTCAAACTCAGTGAGATGGAGACGGTAAGAGGCCTAATGTGAAGCTGCAGACATCTTTTAGACATGTAAATCCAAGTGGTTGCACAGTATGTTCTCCAGGTTGCCCCTGCTTAAATGAGAATTGTTTCTTTGCAGTTGGGGAGAAGATCAGAAGAATCATTCATACAAAGGATAAATGAAAAGGACCTGCTTATTGCTGAACAAGACAAAGTTATTACGAGTCAGGAGCAGTCGCTGACAGAGATAAGGACGGTAGAGACGTGTTTGGCACAAACACTGAAAGAGAAAACTGAATTAACTGCAATAATCACAGAGCAGGAGCGGTCATTGACCCTGCTCAGAGAGGAACTTGTTCATGTGGCACGGACTACTGATGACAATATTATAGGCCCTTCAGAGAAAGACCTGATCATAGCAGAGCACGAGCGAGTCATTTCAGAACGCGACTACTCTCTCACCCAGCTCGAGGATGAGCTCGAGTCCTCTGAAAAACATCTGTGTGACCTCAAACAGCGAATGGCTGCAAAAGAGGCAGAGTTTGAACGATGCATGGATGAGTCGGAGAACAACAAGGCAGGCTTAGAAAGCTGTAAAAGCGAAATGGAGAGATGTAAATTAGAATGGGAGAAAGACCGTGTGGAGTTAGAAAGCTGTAAAAACGAAATGGAGAGATGTAAGTTAGACTGGGAGAAAGATCGGATTGAGTTAGAAAGCTGTAAGGGTGAACTTGCAACCTCCAGACAGAAAGAGCGAATGTCATCTAATGAAATCATGCAGCTCATGGGCACAGTGGAAGATCTGCAGAAGCGTAATCACCAAGGTAGCCTGTCGGAGGACGACATAATCCAACAAATGCAGGAAGAGAATGCGAGGAACCTCGAAATTCTCAGGGCAGAGCTGGATGAGATGTACGGCGAGCAAATAGTCCAGATGAAGCAGGCGGTTAATTTGCAGCATGCAGCGAAAGTGGAGCAAATGGTCGAGCGACATTGTGCTGAGCTCGAGCTTCTGAAATCTCAACAGCTGTCTCAAAGCTCCACTGTAGCAATTGAGGTGGAAACACTCAATGCTAAGACTAGTGAGCTTCAAGAGACATTACAGCAATCCCAAGCAATGCAAGACAACGTCAGACATGAGCTAAGCCGAGTCACCCAAGAGAAGCTCAACCTGCAGGCCAAGGTGAGGGTCTCCTCCTAGAGCTACGTGCTGCTAAAGAAACAAGTGGAGCAGGTCTCCAAAAGCCTTATCTCTCAGGAAAGCCATCAAGGGTGAACTGCAGCGCCTCCAGGAACAAATCGACAATCTTAACAGCGAACTGGATGCTGCTCAGGAAGCGGCTGAGGAGGCAGAAATAAAACATGAATCGGAAACAACCAATTACAAAATCAAGTTGGATATGCTGGAGAGAGAGAAAGATGCTGTGCTGGACCGCATGGCCGAGTCACAGGAGTCAGAGCTGGAGCGACTGAGGACTCAGCTTCTGTTCAGCCATGAGGAAGAGCTCACCACGCTTAAGGAGGATTTGCAAAGGGAGGGGCTTCCTAAACACGGAGAACCTTCTCAACGAAGCTGCTATCAAACACGAGAAAGCTCTGGAGGACCTGCGCAAGGGTTCTGAAGAAGAACTGCATCTGTTACGAAGAGAGAGGTCAAGTTTTGCCACAGAGCGGGATGAGCTTTTCCACCAAATCCTTGGACTGAAGGAAGATCTGAAGATGGCTTTGCACAGCTCCAAAGCAGACAAGCTTGTCCAGCAGCTCCAAGAACTTCAGGTAGAGATGGAGGAGCTGAGAAAGGGAGGAGAAGAACGAGTTCGTATGGGAAATGAAATTCAGTCATTGCTAAAGAAAACGGAGCTGCTTGAAAACCAAACAAGAGAAAAGGAACGTTGTTGGGAAAACAAATGGAAAGATCAGGAATCGGAAAAGAGACATTGACAGAATCTAATCACACTTTGAAAGAAGAGTTGGACTCCAAACATCTGACAATGGAGACACTCACAGCAGAGAATAATCAAAGACAGCAACAAGTAGTTCAGTTTACTGAGGAAATTGAAAAACAGAGGACTACTTTCTCTTTTGCCGAGAAGAATTTTGAGGTAAACTATCAGGAGCTGAAGGAGGAGTACACATGTCTTATTGAGGCGAAAACGCAGCTTGAAGAGAGGACTCTGAAGGAGACACTTGAGTTTGAGGCTAAAATCTCCAGCCTTCAGTCACAGATTGGCGAGCTGAAGGGTCGCAGCAGCAAAAGGGCCGCAGCGAATACAGATAGACGGGAACACGCTGTAATAGAGAAAGATACTACTGAGTTAATGGAGAAGCTTAATGTTACTTTGAGTGAGAAGGAGAGCCTGGCTGCACGGCTTTCCGAAGTTACAGAGAAACTCATGTTTACAGCGAGCAAAGTGACACAGCTGGAGAAAGATCTGCTCAAAGTAAGACAAGAAAATGTGAAAGTCATCGCGCAGAGTGAACACCTAGGGAAAGAGCTAGAAAAGAGAAAGGAAATGATAAGAAAGCAAACAAGGGGGCAGGGAAAAGCTAAGCTCCATCATGCAGGGCAAGCTGATGAGCCAGTGTCTTCTGAGATCATCACCTTAAGATTCAATCTATGGCAAGAAGAGACGAAAGCTCTTCAGTCTCTCTTACGGGCAGCTGAATCCGAGAGAGACAGCGTCAAGCAGACCTTTGAGATCCAGAACCTCTCACTGGCTCCTTCTCCAGCAGCGGTCCAGTCAGTAGGGGAGGTTGCGGGACCATCCTTGCCGCTCAAGCCCACCGCCTCGGGGTCAAACAGGCGCAAGAAGACGGCAGAAGTCGAAGCAGGAGCGCAAACTGGGAAGCGCCGGCGCAGACTGCAGAGAAGAAAAGCACAGGGAGGGGGAGGAGGAGGCAGTGTTGGAGGAAGAGGGAGCAACAAGTGCTGCAGAGCAGGAGATGCAGCCTCAGATGGAGAGCCAGGTTTTGCCATGTTCACGAGAGAGGGCCGGTAAAGAGGACTCCACTGACGGACATCAGGGAGACGGAGGCACCACACGGGTAAGCACGCACTCAAATGCTTCCACTGCAACGCTGCCTTCTTCTAAATGACATGTTTGAGTGTGTGGTTAAAAGGCTTTTCAGAAAGTGAGCTCTACAAAGGATGAATAGTTCAAACTGACATCACATTCACAATTAATGCTGTGATATTTCATCAAAGATGTGGGAATAGCATTCATAGCCATATGAATCCCTCACAAAAAGAGAGTATGACTGAGGGGTTTCAGCTCTGACATGTTTTCCCTCCAGTGACTAACGGTCATGATTGCAGACTGCCTGAGTGTCTGCAGCCTTGCTCTCCTAGGTAGCATTCAGCAGCACAGTCATACTGTGGTGTTAAAGATAGCCTTATGTTTTTAAAGTTCATACAAACCATTCAGAGACCTTTGCTGTGTGCAACTGTGGGAAGAATAATGGAGAAGAAAAACATGCACACACATTTCAGCCTGCACACAACAGTGCCAAGGACTTCATCGATATTCTGCTCATTTCTACTTTTAAAGGAACACTATACCATATTTGTAATCCTTCCATTCGGCTTCTCCTCAAACTGAATATTATGTTGCTTTCGAAAAAGATCTGAAAACCAAACAAAAGAAAACGGTCACCCTCGGTATTCTGCGTTCAATTATTTGACATTGAAAAAAATATGTACATTGTAGTTTCTTTCCGTCCTGCAGGGAGTGAAAGGTTTTGAGGTGAGAATTGATTTATACCTCCGTCACTTTCTGTGTCAGTGTCACTTCAAGATGTGTCTCATTTACACCAGACAAAGGATACAGTACAGTGTCGGTCTGCCATGTCATGTGTTTCATATTGTTGTTATCACCTGTAACATTACAAATGGTCCAGACATTTCTGATGTCTTTTCAAGTGGAAAAAGATAGATCTTTAATTTCTACGTATCATTTTAATTAAATGCATAACGTAATGGCTGTAAAATAAAGACATTTGGCAGTAGCTATCCTCAGTTAGTTGTCGGTTTCCAATTAAGTCTTTAAAACTAGTTGTAATGTTTGCCTCTAATGCTTAACACTAGAACCGCCAGAGGTCGCTGTACAGTATACCTAAAACCGCCAACGGGTCAAATGTACCCGCTATTGATTTTCAAGGTACAATGTTCTTTTATTTATCATACAAGAACAGTGAGTTTTGATCGCACAGGGATGAAACTTATACCAATAGAATCTGTGGACTCTCAGCTTTTCATATATATGTTTGTGCAGATAGCATGAAGTATAAATATCGCTACCAGTGCTGATTTAAACGCTTGGTGTTAGACTTGTTTTGTGTTTGTACTTGTGGGTACAAATCCGTCAGTCTATCTATCTATCTCTATCTATCTATCTATCTATCTATCTATCTATCTATCTATCTATCTATCTATCTATCTATCTATCTATCTATCTATCTATCTATCTATCTATCTATCTATCTATCTATCTATCTATCTATCTATCTATCTATCTATCTATCTATCTATCTATCTATCTATCTATCTATCTATCTATCTATCTATCTATCTATCTATCTATCTATCTATCTATCTATCTATCTATCTATCTATCTATCTATCTATCTATCTATCTATCTATCTATCTATCTATCTATCTATCTATCTATCTATCTATCTATCTATCTATCTATCTATCTATCTATCTATCTATCTATCTATCTATCTCTCTATCTATCTATCTATCTATCTATCTATCTATCTATCTATCTATCTATCTATCTATCTATCTATCTATCTATCTATCATAAAACCGCAGTAGACAAAAGGCGTTGCTATAGCAACACGTCATGTTTACGCTGCATTTTCTATGAGGTAAATATTACCCGCTGGCGGATATAGGTATAAATGGATTTTTTGTTGGCGATTTTTTCAATCTGACTTCATATTGACCATTATTAACAACAGTGGGTGCTACATAACACACTTTCAGGAAAAGTCACGGACTGGGAGACTTCAATATTTTGTTGAAAAAAAGTTACATACAATCAAAAAAACAAGCTGCGGGTAAAATTGACCCGTTTGGCGGTTCTAGTGTTATGCAATATGGAAATGACATTTTATTCACAAGACTATTGTGTGATAATGAACACAATTTTCACAGCCAGCAGGGCAATAGTTTTCCAAATAAATTAATAAAATAATCATTTATAAAGTGCTTTGTTTGAAATATTGGGAATTTATTTTACTTTTCATTATCAATGCAATCAAAAGGGGACTTATTTTTTAATGATGATTTTGGTGTTCACGCAAACATACACAGATCAACTTTAAAAGCAGTTATTATGCTTGATAAACATTACGACTGATATGTGAAAGAAAACGAACTAAAGACAAACTTTAGATTGACGATGTAGAGTTCTATCCATATACTGATCATGTCGATTATACAATGATTTCTTTATTTTCTGCTCCCCCTCAGGAAGTGTTCCATCGTGCTTCACCTTGTCTTTTGTTCATCAATGTCATCTTTGTCTGCATTTCTTTGGAGGATATAATGTAAGAGTGTATTTCCTTCTGCTTGCTTGTGTAGGGTGAGCAGACATGGAACGGGTCAGCACACGGAGCCTTCAGTCAGGAAAGCAGAGGAAAGAACAAGAGACTACTGAGCATGTAAATGTCACCTAAACTCCACATCCTGCCCTTTGCTTGTCACTGTCCCTTTGAAACATCATACCGTTTGGTTGTAAAGGTCAATAAAAAGGTTCTCTTACAGCACACACTCGAGGGCTTCACGCAAAGCACATTTTATTGATCTTATCCTAAAAAAGTGTTAATATTTGCTAAACTTTAAAACAAGAATAAAACAAATGTATTTATGTACGAAGCAGCTTTAGAGGATTTAAAGCAACTAAGTGTTTATCAGAGCAGAGACTAACTGTGATTAGAAAGGAAGAGGAAATGTTTTGACATCAAATAATAAAACATTTCTGAATCAAAGCAGCAGTGATGAAACTCTGTCTGGTGTATGGAGGGTGAACCTTGACAGCGCCCTGAGGCAGCTGCCACTGTGAGAGATTCCCTGGCAACAACTTAGTCGTGCCAACATATGACAATTAAGTCGAACTCATTTGGGAAACAGAAATATCAATTTTGCCTTAAGTGTATTTTAATAACATATTTTATTAAAGATTATTTATGTGATACGCATTCAAAATTCATTCAAATGATGGCACTATAATGATGTAAATATGAGCGTTTACCCTGTAGAAAGAAGCGTACATAAGTACTAAACATCACCAATTGTACGAGTGGCTCTTGCAGGAGGCCCAATACATGTTGCATGAGCTTTTGCAGGTTATAGTGATTTCCTCTCTAGTTATATCTCTTTTTAAAATGTTCTCCAAAGTGGCTGTGTTGTTGTTGCATGTGTAGCAGCGGCACATCATAATGCAGCTGCCAGTCTGCGAGGCGCCTCTTCTCTCCAGTTTTAAGCAGCGACATCAGAGCTGTTGCCGGTTTGAAAAGGACTCTCACCACTTCAGTGTCAGATGTAGCACGGATGGGATTGTGTCATGACAAAGCGTTGTAAATACAGCCTAATTAAATGTAGAGTGCACACTAACAAAAAGCATCCGACATCAAAGGTAACAGAATCACAATTTCATAATTGTAACCCTAATGAATTTGTGCTAAGGCATAATTTAGAGGAAGAGGCCTCGCTGTTTGCCTTTTGTTCCCCGGTTACAGAAGGGATAATGGCCGACCTCTCATCCCGAACACAGATGGCTCGTGCTGCTGCTCTGTCATAAAAATAGGATTGGTTAAGTTGGAATTGTGTTAATTAATCATATAGCTCCACTAATATAGCACGCTGCAAAATGTAATTAGTAATGAATTATAAATTATATCTATATTTAGCTTTTTACAAATTGTGTGTAATGTCCAGGCATATTTTTCAAAAAGGGTCATTGTATCTACTAAAACAGTTATAGAGGAATATAAAAACAAGCTCTGGAATATGACAACATGTATGTAGAAAAAAGGCATGTTCCTCTGTGTGTTGATGTGATGATGTCTTCCTGTGTTCAGGGGGAGTGCCGGCTGCAGATGGAGGCCCAGCGGCTCAGCCTGTCTCAGATCCACGCCGCGCAGATCGAGCTGCAGCAGGAGGACTCAGAGCACCGCACAACACACTCTGGAGCTGAAACTGCAGAAAACCTGAGAGATAACGGAGAGGGTGAGCAGTCGTGTAGACGGTCTCTTTTGTGTGTGTTTCTGTTTGTGGCAAGGCAGTGCTTTTGATGTATCATTCACGATGGATCAGCACAGGTGGATCTATACTTGTTTGTGTACTGTGTGTGTTGTTAGGCTGTGTGTGAACCATATTAAAGATTTAAATGTAAATATTCTATGTTTTTCCAGATGAGCCAAAGATCTTTAAATACCACAACATGTTACAAGCTGTGTCAGAAGAATGCAGTGAGATCATTAAGGTAATTTGTTTTGTAGATCTATTGTTCTGTGAATACATTTTATTAATGTGTTGCCAGGTTACCACAGCTGTTCACCTTTTTGTCTGTTCAGAGTTTTGGGAAGATGTTTGGTGAAGAGTTTTTGGAGAGTGTTGCTACAGAAAGCCAGACGCCCTCTTCAGTGGAAAGACCGGAAACTAGTGAATCCACCTCCGTTGTTCAGGAGGCCAGAGGTAATTTTTCTCTTGAAGAAGTACAATTATAAAGTACTTGAGATAATACAACGAAATATTGTCAGTGCGCTGTGGAATATTAAGTTGGCTCTATACCTACCAAGTGCTTTAAATTCATCTGTTTAATAAAACCATATTATAAATCATCCAATTCCTTAATTCAAATACGTGAAATGTGATCTTTAAAAATAAACATTGTTTAAAATGGCTTTGTCTTCTATAGAGCTCTACAGAGGTCTTCAGCAGGCGAGGGAGAGGATTGAGCAGGAGCATCATCGACTGTCACAGCTCCAGGATCAGCTGAGAGCTGAAGGGAACAAGGGTAACAAACACACATCTTCCTGAAGTCATAAATGTGCCCCAATACGAAAATACAGCCTTATGCTTTGCAGGTTTTTAGTATGTTGATTTTCTCTGAGATTAGCAAAACAAAGTATTCTCAAAGATACAGCATGTATGCCATCGCTTGATTTCTGAGATTTTCCCACAATGAATGGGGGTGCGATTTTTTTTAATGTTTGGATACACTCAAACAGTTTCTGTTTATTTATGAATTGTAATTGGCAGTGAGATTAAAAAGAAGCAGTTTGATCTGTCAGCACATATTGATTCATGTATTGTACTGCATTACTTCCTATCTGTATATAAAAAGATAACTATATATATGTGATTGGCACACATTGTAAGCACATTTGAGGAACATGGATGGTAACAGCGCTATCAGAAACACACTTAACATCTCTGCCGGTCTCCTAGATGACGGGGCTGCAAGTGGCATACGATGAACTGAAGAGCAGCAGCGAGAAGCAGATCTCTGACCTGCGTGGGCAAGTTTCCGGCTCAAGCCCCTCCACAAAGAAAGGTAAACATAGACTTTTCCTCTGTGGCCGAAAAGGAAAAGAAAGCATGTCACGCTCTAATGTCAGCTCACTGAGTCCCAACACAGATGGGAAAAACAGAGGCACACAATTATGGAGCAAAGAACAGACTATTTTCTATCATTCAAGCAAATCATAATTTATAATAACCTTAACTAAGTGTTTTACTAAAAATACGTTGTTCCTATCTGTTCAATAAAAATACATGTTCTACCTAAGCACAGTTAGATAAAGTAATTCCAGTTATATTTAGCGCCATTTTAAAGAGTTTCAAGCATACAATTGATGCTGATGATAATGAGTGAATAGCAGCTATTTGGGCCAGATTTCTAGTTGTATTAATTATCAAAGCGCCCAAGCTTCAATCTATATATTTTAATTAAAATACTAACCTGATTTTCCTCTTCTTTTCCAAAGAGGTGCACACTTTTTGTTGCATTGTGCCATTTTTATCCATTTACTTTGTATCACATTCTCTTATTTGTGACGACAGTGACTCATTTTTTCCCAGAAAAGAACATTAACGTTTCATGCTAATTGATTTGAAGCTTTTATGCTTTCCGGTAGAGGCGTAATAGAACTTCACATTTCCTCCTCTCTCTCTCTCTCTCTCTAATCTCTCTCTCGCTCAGATCTGGAGGAGCGAGCTGGTGCAGCATCGACCTCCCTCACAGTACAGGAAGGCAGAGGTTGAAGGCCGAGGAGCAGCAGAAAGCAGCCTCCAGCTGGAGGAGAGTCACAGACAGGAGCTGGAGCGTCTCCGAGCTCACTACCAGCAGCAGGCTGCGGAGAGCGAGGAGCGCTACGCCACCGAGCTCTTCATGCTGCCAGCAGCGCCTGCAGGAGGTCTCCGGCACGCAGACACCCCACAGGTGAACACACTGGGAAAACACAATGCCAACACTGATACTTAATCTTATGTATTCAGACAAGGGCAATGTTAATGTACAACAGTCACTCCTTGCATAGCTAATGATACGTCCACATATTATTAAGAAATAGGAAACCCTAATGGGGATTTGATATACAATGACTGCATTTGGGATGTTTATTACAGAACAAGGAGAATATACTTTAGAATAAGCTCAAGTATCTTTGTTTTATGGAAGCCAATCTGAAGATTAATATAAAAGATCCAGTCCATTATAAAGATAATTCTCAACATTATGAGACCTTCTCTAAATATTAACTTAATATCTCTTGACATATAAAGAACATTTCAGCCACTGCAAATGGCTTCCTGAGGCATGTGCTGTGTGGATAACCAAATTAATGTGACTTTTTTGAAGCAGGCATCACTCAGTGTGTTGAATGATATGAGGTTTTTGAAGCACTTAAGCTCTACAAATAGAACTATAATCCTTTTAATAATAGGTCATAACTGTGACCAACTGGTAATGTATAATGTTTATATTTCCAAACCATATGACCTGTGGGTAAGCTCTTCCTCATGGATACAACGTAGCACAGATGAACACACTGTGAAAACACAATTTCAACACTGATACATTATTTGTATGTATTCAGACAAGGCATGTAAATGTACAGCAGTCGCTACGTGCATAGATAAAGATACGTCCACATATTATTAAGAAATAAATGTTAAACATTGGAACACTAATGGGACATTTTCATATACAATGGACTGCATTTGGGATGGTATTACAGAATATACTTTTTACTAAGCTCAAGTATGTTGTCTTATGGAAGCCCATGTCTAATGCACAGATGATATCTTATATATTTTCAAAACGAAGCCATATTACTGTGGGTAAGCTCTTCCTCATAGATACAAGAAACAGTCCTGCAGTCGCCATGAAAACTGAGATGTTGCTGCCCTCCACTGTTTGATTTCAGATATGAAATCAAACAGTGGAGGGCCAGGGACTTACTGCCATGTTATAAAAGCTAATTATTTCTAAACAACATAACAATATACAATGTAATCATTTACATTATTGTAGTATGCAGTACATTATTGATGTAGTCAAGGGCACTGTATATGTAATGTCTAAGAGCTCAAACAAATAATCAATGAGTTGTGAGAAAATCACTTTGCAAACTATTATGAATAATCCAGTAGAGATGTTCTCATTCATTTAAAAAAGAGAAAACCAAAACAGTAAACTGAACATCTTTTGGATTTTATAGTGTAGGTCACAACAAGGAATTGAAAGACGCCTGGACTCTAGGAAGCTATAATACAATTTTATAATAGGATTTTATAGATTTGTTTCCATTGATTGAGAAAATAATCAGCAGATTAATTACAACATATTCATTACCGGCAATCCAAGTTCTGTAATCACTTCTGTTTCTGTTTCTTTTATGTCATTTACATTTATATTTAATATTTGTTGTTGTGTCACACAGGAATATTTAGACCTAAATGTTTAATGGTAAACATGTTTTTTTATGGGAACATTTAAAAAGTGTACATTTATATGTACAGTGGGGCAAAAAAGTATTTAGTGAGCCACCAATTGTGCAAGTTCTCTCACTTAAAAAGATGAGAGAGGCCTGTAATTTTCCTCCCTAGGTACACTTCAACTATGAGAGACAGAATGGGGGGAAATAATCCAGGAAATCACATTGTAGGATTTTTAATGAATTAATTGGTAAATTCCTCGGTAAAATAAGTATTTGGTCACCTACAAACAAACAAGATTTCTGGCTCTCACAGACCTGTAATTTCTTCTGTCCTCCACTTGTTAACTGTATTAATGGCACCTGTTTGAACTCGTTATCAGTATAAAAGACACCTGTCCACAACCTCAAACAGTCACACTCCAAACTCCACTATGGCCAAGACCAAAGAGCTGTCAAAGGACACCAGAAACAACATTGTAGACCTGCACCAGGCTGGGAAGACTGAATCTGCAATAGGTAAGCAGCTTGGTGTGAAGAAATCAACTGTGGGAGCAATTATTAGAAAATGGAAGACATACAAGACCACTGATAATCTCCCTCGATCTGGGGCTCCACGCAAGATCTCACCCCGTGGGGGTCAAAATGATCACAAGAAACGGTGAGCAAAAATCCCAGAACCACACGGGGGGGACCTAGTCAATGACCTGCAGAGAGCTGGGACCAAAGTAACAAAGGCTACCATCAGTAACACACTACGCCGCCAGGGACTCAAATCCTGCAGTGCTAGACGTGTCCCCCTGCTTAAGCCAGTCCAGATCTGCATGGAGGAATGGGCCAAAATACCAGCAACAGTGTGTGAAAACCTTGTGAAGACTTACAGAAAACGTTTGACCCTCTGTCATTGCCAACAAAGGGTATTTAACAAAGTATTGAGATGAACTTTTGTTATTGACCAAATACTTATTTTCCACCATAATTTGCAAATAAATTCTTTAAAAATCCTACAATGTGATTTCCTGGATTCTTTCCCCCCCATTCTGTCTCTCATAGTTGAGGTGTACCTAGGATGAAAATTACAGGCCTCTCTCATATTTTTAAGTGGGAGAACTTGCACAATTGGTGGCTGACTAAATACTTTTTTGCCCCGCTGTATATCTAAGCACTACTAGGCAATTGACTTTAAAGAAACATATCAGACTTATTTTTGTATTATCGAAGGTTGCAGATCAATGAATTTTGACTTCTTTGTTTTGTCCTTTTTGCCCTCAGTGCTCCAGACTCAGCTCAGAGAGGATGGAGGAGCACGGAGATGAGCTAAAGGTTTGGGCTTCTACATTTTGCCCTCATCTGACTCTCCCATGTCACATGCATCACATCTTACTACGAGCTGATAAGTGAACATGCATTAAGACGCTATGACAGTCATGCTGGGTGTGAGGGGGCAGTTGCTGCCTTTAGGCTAAAACATGCTCTAAATTCCCCAGCTATGTTCCAGAAGCAGGATCATGAGTGGCCCTATATCTTAACGATTTAAACGGTTGGACGTTACATAACTTGCCGTTTTAGCGTATCACTCCTGAACCAATCCGACGTACTGTAGTGTCTGCTGCTGAATGAAAGGAGGACTCTGCTTTGCGCTCCATTTAAATTTTAAGCCATCTCTCTCGCTCACGTCACTCCAACTTCCATCGTGGTTCAGTTGGTCTTCCCTCTATCCAACCTCAAAGTTCCCACAGCTCGCGTGTCGCTGCAGAGATCAGTCACCAAGATAGGAGAAAAAAGATTGACAGGAAGAGCGAGAGCAGGAGAGAAACTGAAAGAAATGGCGCATGATGCACTTTAAGACATTTGGATTGGAGATGTTAAGCCCGAGGCGAGTGCTAAACAGACAAAAAAGGGATTCATCACCAGACAGAGTGGTGCTGTGTTTGGTGAAAATGTGGCTGTCTGAAATATGATGCAAGACATCTCTTTATCGCGGTTACCATCCTGGGGGGTAGAGAGAACAAAGCGGTGTTTAATAGTGGTCTAAATGCCGGTGGGGTTAGCAACAGGGAAGAGGACACATGTATTTCTTGTATCAGCCTTTAGGGATCTTTTTGCTGTCCATATTTTGTTATCTGCCTTTTTTTTAACACCCACTGCAGCTGCTGCTATCTGCTACGTTAGATTTCATTTGTAATTAGCTTCTCTAACTTACTTTCCCTCACAATTCCCAGGACCTGTGTGAGGGGGAAGTGTCGGAGGGAGGTGTGGAGCTGCGCTGGCCTGTCAGGTCTGCAGGCCTGACAGCACAGCTGCAGGCGCTGAGGAAAGCTCTCTACCACAAGTATGTCCAAGAAGTAGCAGCTCTCAAAGAGCAGCACAACAGAGAGCTGGAGAGACTGAGAGAAGAGAAAGACAAGGAGAGGGAAACAGAGGCGAGAGGAGGGAACGATTTCAACGGTATAAACGGAGCTGGGAGCTCCAGTGAGAGCCTCGGGGCGGCCGGGCTGGAAGACCGACAACACTGGGAGAGAGTGGAGGAGGAAGTAGCCAAAGTGAGTGACCATACATCTTGTATTACATCAAAGCCTAGTGTGTCTAGTCAGTTTACAAAAAGCTTGTAGCAGATGACAATTGCATTACGTTTGATTGATAACAGTTGGGGTTTAGATGAGTAGATTAATCAATCATTGATTTACCAAAATAAACTGCCCTGTTTTCTAGAAATGCCGACATTTTGCTGGTTTTATTTTTATATTATATATTTGGTTTGTTGATTTCAGTTCAGACAAAACAAAACATGATGTCAACAATAAACTCTCACTTTTGTCTGATGTTCTATAAACCTACAAATGTGTCCATTAATGAAGGAGATAATCAACAATATAATCAATATTGGAAATTATTGTTAGTTGCAGCCCTAGACATATTTTTGTTTTGTTTATTTAAATAACATCAACCAATAGAAACATTTGTGAACATGAAGAGTTAAATGTACATTAAGGATGACACGAGGAAGTCACAGGACTTAGTATTTTCATTGGTATGCAACATTTGATCCCAGAATAGTTAATAACACTGTATCAGCACTCCTGCTGTAGATCTCTTTGTCTCTACATCAGAAAGAGTCCTAAGACCTCTCTCCATATCTCTGACAGGCCATAGTTCAGATGTCTGTGGAGTTTGCACAGAAGATTGAGCTGGCTCGAATCAACAAGCGTGCATGCCAGAGGAGCGCCTCCATGCAGACGCAGTCCGCCACAGAGGAGGTGGAGGAGAACGAGGAGCAGATGACGGCCGGAGCTCCTCTCACCCCCCGGAGCCTGGCTGGAGGAAGTGGAGAAGGAGAGACTGGAGAGAGAGCTGGAGGACAGGAATGCAGAGATCAGACAATTAAAGGAGGAGCTGCGGAAAACTGAATCGGCAGCTGAGCAGGTCGGTGTCACTAACCGAGCTTTCACACACGCAATGTGTTGATTTACTGCCCACTGCCAGCCCATAATGAATAACCTCCGTCTGATTCATTACTGCTGTGCGGTTCCTTTTTAGAGGCACTTTGTCGCAATGCAGGTGTTGCATTGATTACTCCATCATGGATTATATAAGCTTGAACTAACATAAATATTCATAGTACATTGCTTACATTGCATTTGCGTTGATTAAATCATTGACTGAAGGTTACAATCTAAGTTTAATTTGTTATGAGCCGAGATAAAAGTGTGAAGCTCTGCAGCAACACGTGTAGAGCAAGGTATTGTTGATATTTTGGTCTTCAGCACCTGTCTCAAGGAGGTTTTGTGCTTTTATTTACCTTTTTTAATTGAACCTTTTCACTTAGATTGTACACACACAGACACACACACACACGGACACGCACACACTTACCTTCTCTGTGAAAAGGGTACAACATCCTTATTCTTTAACTCTCCTAAACAGTAAACCTGTGATTTATTACTGATGAAACGATATGTATTTATACCGGTTTTTTTAACCAAGATATGAGGAAAAATTGTTTATCTGTGTCAAACAATTTAAGTTATTTCAGAGTATTCATAGTCGTTTGTCCACTCCTGTAAATGAAGACATTCCACATTTTTAATTATAAACACTTTGTTTTCTTTCTGCTCTGCATGCACTGGTTTCCTCGAGTTGCTTTGGGATTCTTTTTGAAACACTGCTCATGCCTTGAAGAGCTTATCCCAATGCCTGTTAGGCTTTCACGAACCATTTATTGCATGATTAAGCTTTAACTGTGTGATAGCAGTGGCTGTCGCGTTCCCTGCTCTGTGTGAGCTGAGTTGCATGCACTCAGTGACATTCAGTAAGGATCATTTAGTCAAAGAAAGTTCTTAAGCCTCAGTAATTGGCTCGGATTAGTTTAATGAGGAAATGTCTCTGTATGTTCTTTGAAAACACTTGATTTAGATGTTTACCCACATTAATATGTTCCCCTCTCATTAATCTATCAATAAGATTAAGGTGAATTTTGTGGAGTCATTGAAAATAAAATGAACATTAATCTTTTCTTAAGGCTACTCGAACATAAAGTAATGTGTAAATGTGTACAACAATTATGTTTAAGTATGACAAACCAAGCTAAGGAATTAGAATACAAGTTCTGAAACTAATCCTTTTTAGTTTTCTTTAATAAATATGAACAAACTAATTATTTGTACATTTAATCTTAAAAGCTGTTAAAAAGCAAACATCAAATATAAACAATTAGCCTGTAAATGTATGTAATGAAGTTAGACTCAACATAAAGAAACATTTGAATAAATACAAATAAGCTACAAATGTCTATATGAGGACTTTCATCCCAAGCGTCATCAATTGTTCGTAACTAAGATTTAGGCCAAACAAACCCATTTATTTTTGATTATTTTAGCTGTTAGCTTCTGTAAAGCCTGCTCATTCTCATTATAAACAGTCAGTCTTCTCACAGTTATTAACCTCAATCCCTGTCTCAAACTTTGGTGTGTTGGGTCCTTTTTCATTTGATGTTTAAGAGGCCTGTTTAGAGGTATTTCATGTTTCTAATCTGTGAGTGTCATTCACTACATGCTCTCATGTAACTGGAGCTGCATTTCCGCTGATCTTTCAGAAGATGGAGCTATCGCCCCTGCTAGTCACTGTGCCTCAGGTGCACCTGTTGCCATAGCTGCACAAAGATAGTAGTGTTTCCTCTCGGCTCCAAGGGACTTAGAAGTGCCCCTTTGTGTTTGTGTGTGTGCTTGTTAAAAGGCCAGTGTGTCTACATGCCCGCGCTGCGCCTTATTTGAATGTACTTTTCCTAATGGCTGCACATACAGCCAGACTACCGTTCTCTGTCCAGAGTTTTCAGGAGTCTGTTCATCACAACGCATCTCCGTAATGACGGGGCTGCTGTCTGTGCTCTCTCTCCTGCCGGTCCAGGCTCTAAAGAAGAAAGAGGATGGACAAGAAGAAGCTGAGGAAGAGGGAGATTCAGGCTTTCCGGGAGTGAAGCAGGCTGGGGGAGGCAAACTGTCCTCACAGGAGGATGGAGAGTCCACTGAAAGGTAGTGATGGGAACTGTGTTCACATTCTTCCATTTTTATACAACTTAATGAACCGAGATGCTCCACAATGGAGAAACATTGTAAAGCTTTTTAACTGTGAGTTGGTCCTTTGTAATAATTGGTTGCATGTTTTTGCCTGTGTTTAAATAAACATTTGTCGTTAATTGCTAAGCTTTTAACTGACTGACTTTAGTTTTTCAATAACTGCAGATCATTTAAAAGAATCTCTTCTACTGCCATTGTTTTTAATATAATTGTTTTTGCTTTCAGAATCGTCCTGCGTAAGGCCAATGAGAAACTCTGTCAGGTTCTGGTTGACGTCCTGAAGACCACGGCAGCAGCGGAGGAAACGATGGGCCTCCACATGCAGAGTCTGCATGAGGCTTCCAGCGGAGGGCAGCAGGCTGCACCCCCCCTCTCCACCACACAGAGAGAGACCTGGCAGAGAGTTAACACTGAGCCTGGTAGACCATACGCTGCAGGCAAGTAACATCAGGTCCATGGAATAGTTTAAATGATGGTGCTTGTGTTTGGGCAGCAGGCTCAACTGCTCATCCTCTCAAACATGTTGGTTCAGTAGTTAGTAGTTAGCTGGAAGGGAGATTTGTAAATGAGTAAACAAACAAAGGGAAAAGAAAAGTCCTAGGATAACGGTGAAGTGTGCGTTTACTATACAGCAACTCAGTATCGGAAATTTAAAACATGTCTTTGCAGTTTTACACCATCAAATCTACAATTGCGTTTGCATTGTTGCATTACATCATGTTTAGAATCAGTTTGCATTTATTATGTCCTGATGACGCAAGTAGGGCATGAAATGTCTTCTTATGTGGACTTCTAGAGTTTCATTGTGATTCTAAATGTAACTTTTAGCACATTCAGAGTGTTGCTGGCAGCCCTGACTGTTTAAACTAACCTCCTTGCAGAAGCATCATGTAGTCAAGGTGCAAAACACTGCACCATGACTTACTTCACCAAACCTGGATACCATGATCAAAAAACACCCTCAGTGTGTGTATGCATGTGTACTCTTGTCAACATGATCAAATGCAAATAACAGCTCGACTGTTAGTCAAAGAAAAAGAAAAAAAGTCTCATGCTTACTCTAATCATCATATTGACTCTTAAGTCTTTCATGAGACTTCTATTATCTGATATTCCAGTTTTAATATTTATTTTGTGGGAAAAATAATCTTTTAGAGAAAGTCAAAAGTGTGTTTGAAAACATTGTGATGGTTATAAAATTAATATAAAGTAAATGCCACCTGAGAATGTTACAAAGTACAATAATTAAATGTAGATTACGCTATGTAACTCATTAACTAATTTGAACCGGTTAATATACGCTACTACTCTCTTATTATAGTTATATATTTAGCAATGCTTTGCTTCCTGGTTAGGGTTTAAGGTTGCACTTGTCGTACACCTAGCCTTAAAGCAATTCATTTTTTCACGACAGCTTTAACAATGAATGTTCTTCATTCAATGTGCTGATTATCTTCTCATATGTTTTTTTGTTGTTGTCTTAAGCTATAGCAGTAAAAAACATCTGCAAGCTTCTGATAGAAGTTGTAAACTACTTATTGCTTAGGGCTGCAACTAGGTTTTTTTCATTATCAATAATCGTTTGATGTATAATATGTCAGACTAGTGGAAAGTCTGTGGTGGTGTTTAATCGTTTCTCTTAATAGTCTGCAACAATCTTTGTGTTGATTGTAAAATCGGTGGAGCCTTAATAGTCACACAATATCTTAGAACTGTTCATTTGTTGAAAATGTATCAAACATCCGTTTTATGGTGATGTGTTTCTGCTTGCTGTTCCTCTGCAGAGGGTTGCCAGGAGAGCGGGACAGCGACTGGCGATGTGACCGTGTGGTCCGGTGATGCCGAGGCTCACGAAGGTCTGGAGGTGTCTCAGCAGATGATGGAAAGCCTGCTGCTGGGGGCGGGGACTCAGCTGGAGAACGAGGAGTGTCTGATGGGCATCAGCAGCCGACTGCAGACGGCTCTGGAGAAGATGTTGATGGCCATCACCGACACTACCAACGAGGTACAAACTTCTTTGCCCTTGTTTGACAGTGTAGAGAGAGGGGGAGAGAGGGGGTGTGACACAAAACAAAGGACCCAGGCCTGGAATCTCACCCAGGATGTTAATTTGGCATACACTGTAACCGCTTAGCAGTATCAATCTCTTCATCTAACTTTCTGGAAAAAAAGCATCTCGGCATGGTTCCCAAAATAAAAGCTATTCCTTAAAAAACCGAAATGCTGCTTATTTAAATCATCACAAGTAAGCAGTTACTTAGAGTTATGTAATACAATCAATGAAGGACTAAATCAACAAACATTTGATGCCAACTTTCACTACTCTCATAATAAAGTAGTTCAAGTCCTTTGTGAATGAAATGGGGTCTTTGTGTGTTTGTGCCGAAAGCTCCAGTGACACGTTTAGGCTTTGTCAAAACAGTTAAATACCCCCACTCGACGCTGTTAACCCCCTCTGTGGGTTTCTACGCCTGTTCATGGAGGCATAATGGGGATGAGATTGCAGAATGTGGCCGGCAACAAAGTTGGCCTGTCTAGAAAGCGCACACAAAAGAGCTGCCTCATTCTCCGTGGTTGCCTATAGATACAAGCTGTATTTACACTGAGCTTTTGTCTGTGTGATCAGCCTATCCTAGTCGGTAGTGGACAGAGCGACCCCCCCCCCCCCCCCCTCCTCGGGCTGTGTCCAGTGTCAGCCCAGCACAGAGACGGCGCTTTAACTAGGCCATTGAATGTGTTACAGTAACTGACTGCACATCACATCTTCCCGCTGGCTGAATCTCATGCGTTACTCACGCTGAGATGGGTTTTATCTTGCCGATCTAATAATAGCTTTAAAGACATTTCAGGCCGAGCATCACTGTTGTTTCAGCGTTCATCTACACCGCAGAGTGACTGTTGGTTAAATGTTATTTATTGATTCGTTTGAAGTTTTTAAAGGCTATTTTGTGGTTACAACCGTTTTAAGAACATTTCTCATCTTGGCGGTTGTACATTTAAAACATTTTTAACACGGAACTGAGAATGATCTGAAAATGGATCATCTCGTTTGTCATTTTGTAAACCTGATTGTATTTTTTCTGTCTTCCTCAGTATCATAAACCAAATATTGGTTTGCTCCACTATCATAAGTTTGATATTGTCCTTTGAAATGGAGCTTCAATGGTGAAATTATAAATCTGCAACACATTTAAGTTCTTTTCAGCCCAAAAAAGCCAGAAATGTCACTTGAACAGCTTTAAGAAATGTAAATATTTGCTGTTTTCTTCTACTTCAAAGAAGCAATCATATTTATAAAAAAGTATAACAAAAATATAATATAACCCACGTGGGTTTGGTGCAATTATAAAATGTTTCAATATTCTGACATTTAGTATTTTAATTTGAATAAATTACCCAAGAAATATTGAAATAAATGAAAATAATCATTAGTTACAGCCCAATTAAAGACCCACTTTAGATTTTACAAGCAGATACTCTGCTGTTTACATCTCCTCCAAGAACACAACATTAACAATACATGTGTAATCATCAACAAAGCTTCTTAATGGTCTGTTCAATGATTTTCCTGCTGCTATCGATCTGATACTCATTACTCTTGTCTGAGCGGGCCGTCTCGTCACGTCTTGCCTCAGCGTCAGCATCTTGAACTTAGATTAATGTCACAAGCCGGTCAGGAATGTTAAGTATCTTTGTAAGAATACTGCTGTCAATAATTTGCCTGAGGAAGGTGTTTGCTTTCTAATTGTTCACTCCCATTATCTGCCGGTGAGACGTGGAAATTGTTAGTGTGCAGTCACTATGACGGTCGGCATGCCGAACAGAGACGGGAGCTAGGACCGAGAGGCAGAGTTTTCACAACGCCCTAATTGTATTTTCTCCGACTACGTTAGGAGGGAATCCAGTTTGACAACTTTTAGTGGGATGGGCGTGTGTTGTCTGTGGGTTATTTGTGTGTATGTGGAGAGCCTGTGATCTACTTGCAAATCTACCTGACCCTCTGGCTCTAATGACGGAAGCCACACCTGCTTCCCTCCCACTTCTGCTGAACAGTGTCCCGCTGTCTGCGATTAATGTAGGAAGTGGAAGGAAAATCCTCTCATCTGAGTGCGGAAAACTGCCCTGGAAGTTTCATCTTTTTGTAAAGCTCATGGGTAAATGGAGGCAAAGTGAGTGTAACAGAGTTGACAGTAGGCTGCCTCGGGTTAGGGAAGCTCGCCTGACGGGACAGAGGGATCCAGATTCAGTGAGTAACATAGCATGAGCACAGGAGCATGCGTGGAGGAGGAATAACAGCGATCCTACAAGGAAGTGAGTGAAAGACTTAAGATCGGAGCGCTGTCATTTCACTCTCAGCCGGTTGCCGCTCAGACTAAACAATTAAAAAGGGGCCCCTGGGAGGCTTCCCTGCAGGTCGGGGTTGCTACGGTGTCATCATATTGTTAATGAATCCCCAGAGAGAAAGAGAGAGCAGAGAGAGGGAAGAGCAAGCCGGAGCGGACAGGGGGGGGGGGTGTAAGCTTCACCGAGCGGCATGATGGTTTCACTCTGAAGAAATAAGGTCAGAGAGAGCAGAGATATTCAGAGGGATCTTTCAAGAGGACCGGAAGAGAAGTAATGCTTGCCTTTTTGTTTACAAACCTCCTGTGGACGTGTTCAGGAATGCCTTTTAAAAAGCCAGACCAGGATGGGACGCCCTGTCACTGTCGAGGATGACACTTTTTGTAGGGACCTTTTTAAAAACTCACACAAGATGATCTCTCAATATCTACCTGGGAACTTGTTCTACCGCCGTCAGACATCATGTGATTAAGATGACGTGACTGTCAACCTCTCCAATTGTTGTTTACTCCTCTTGTGTGTGGTAAACGCATAGGAACTGTTGCTTGGAGCTATCCACAACGTTGCTCACTGCTTCATCCCCCTCTGGACTTCATTCTCATTTGTGGTTGAGCAGGTGAGCCTGAAGGATCACAACAAATGGAAATCAGTTTTGATCACCCCAGAAAAGGACATACTATTTAAGCTTTCAGTACATCTATCACTATTTTACCATGGATTCCTACCGCTCTTACTGGAACTCAGGCATTCAGAGCAGCACGTGGATGGAAGGGGAGGATCAGGATGTTTACGAGGTGGAATCTCGTGTACCCCTTCCCCGACCTTTCCCAATATGCAGCACCTTGAATGAGAGAAATGCTGTGGTGGTACAGACCCACATATCCCATGTCAACCACAGGACTAAGGGTCACCTTCTTAAGGTTATCTCCAAAATCTCCCTGCCCACTCCTCCGTATACAGTAAGTGAACACCTGGGAAATTCGCTCTAACTGTTGTGTGTTGGAGTTTTTAAATTGTATGTCGGGCTTGTGCAGTGGATGGAAAGAACTGAACGGTTGATTAATATTTTATCGGTACAATAACCAGAGGCTGTAAGGTGCGGGCAGGTCTGCACACGCTGATGCTCGTTAAATGTGGTTTCCATATGAGCACAGCATCTCTTTCTGTGCTGCTTTTGAAACGGAAGGATTATATGACTTCTATGTGCGAGGGTCACATTTCCACTTCCTGGTTCCTGCAATGTTACAAAAAGACCTTTGCTCGAGAGATATGGTTATCTATGAAAAGTAAATGACGGATGAATGGGAGCGAGGGAACGGGTTATTTCATTATGATGATTTCATAGCTGTACACAGAACAGATGCCTTCTGTCATCTGACCTGAAGGTCATTAAACACACGTGATATCATTATCTCAGTGCATTTCTTATCGACTCTTGTAATTGCCAGTTTGTCCAATGCCAATGCACTTATGTTAAAGCCTCTCCAAATTGTGCATAAAGACCATGAACTGTGTTGTCAAACCATTCGTAATTCAGTGTGGTATATTATTTAAGGTGACTACAAAATGCTTTTCTGAGTAACAAAAACGGTTGCTGGCTTACAGTAATATAATTGTATTATTTGCTTTCTAGCTGCAAATCTTTTAAATAATAATACTGCTATTAATCTGTGATGTAGCTTGTATGTGTATCTCATAGAAAATACCTGCTTTACAAATTGGCTGGAAGATATTTCTGAAATAAAGCTTTGATATAAAAAAGCCCCTCGTGTTATGATATATTTATGTTGTAAATGTGTTAAAATAATAAAATGGACATTGGAAGCTATGAGCACAGGTTGACTGCTGTGCATTAAAATAAACTAAACATGTATATGTTAGAGTGCCAAACATGCAAATTGCAGATTTAAAGGGGGGATCAAGTGATTTAGAATTATTTCCATGATCTTAAGGGACTTTTTTAGTAGCGATATAAAAAAGATTAGTCAAAGGCTGAAATCTCCTGACTTTTAGCTCTTAGTGTCCAAATACTTGGTCTTTCTGCAGCCAAATGGCATCTTTCATTAGATTCTCCAACCATGTTTAACACATTTTTTGAATTCTACTTGTGAAAAAGAAAAGTCTGGAGCCCAAGACGAGATCACACCATTGTTGTAACGGCTGACGAGTAAAATCATATTACATGTGCAACATTTCTGTAGTGCCCCTACTTGACAAACGGTTCCTTTTTTTGATGATCTTCTAAGATTATACAAGACAAGTGCTCTTTACTAACTGTTTTTGTTCTGTAACGCCATCTCTTTTCCTCTCAGCTTGAGCATGCCCGGTTGACCCAGACTGAGCTGATGCGGGAGTCCTTCCGCCACAACCAGGAGATGAACGAGCTGCTGCAGAAGCAGGAGGAGCTGCAGGAGAGGCTAGCGGAGGAGGCCCGGGCCCGCGAGCAGCTGGCTCTGGAACTGCACCGCGCTGAGGGTGAGTTCCTCTGAATAACGCCGTTTTCAAACATGTCATTTCAAGGATTTAGGATCAGCACAACACTAATTACGAGTGCATGTTTTGATTGGAGTGTGCACAGAACTGTCATCGTCTGTTCGAAGCTTTTCAAATCCATCTTCTTTATGCAGCCTCCTTATAGGCAGCACTAGATGTTTCTCTATAGACTCTAATTGATGATGTGACAATGTGTGTCTGTGCGTCAGAACGATCACAGAAAACAGAGAGCATAAGGAGGAACTGAAGTGAAAAAGCATCTGTTAGGGGGAGGGGGGTGTTACAGGGAGTGTGTGGATCAGCTGTTAGAAAGGGAGAGTAAAGGAGTGTGAGACCATCTGCGGTAAGAAATCGACAAATGGTCATTTCTGTTTGCTCAAATGTTTTTGATATGTGTTTGGACCAACCCTGTCTCCTAAAAATTACGTTCCCACAGAACTAAACTGCATTCTCAATTACGTTTAGCCAGAAACTTATTTTCTCCCACGTTACGTTTATTATGAACATATCTCAAATACGTTTATTTTCTACATATCTTCTAGAAACATATTTTCTCCCACGTTAGGTTTCTTATGAACGTATCTTAAATACGTTTATTTTCTACATATCTTTACCATTTATTGTCTTGCTTAAAATAATGATAATAGTCATTTATAAATATCATTTTAGAGCACACATTTGAAATCAGTAGGCGAGGCTGTAATTTCGCCAGCTGTTACTCATGAGCGAGGCAGAACATAATAGTTTTAACATGCCAAAAAGCCACTGTGTCGTTTATTGCACCTCAAACATTAAAACAAATCCAGAGTTACGTGTTTCTGTACTTCCTCTAAGAAGAAAGGACAGTAACAGAAGATCTCTGTGACGCCAGATGTGGTGTTCATAATGCGATATGATATCCGAAAAAAAATTCAGTTTAGGATGGCCGAAGACACTACACTACCCATAATCCCCAGCTATCGTTTGGGACTACAATCCCGTTGACAAACCCCGTGATTAATCTTCAAACTCTGGAGTTTGGAGTGGCAGTGCGCCAAGGTTATGCCGAGCGTCAAGCTCTTTGAAATGGAACGAAACCACGGCAGACTATTCAAAACGGGTTTTGAACGTCCCCCGAGAACTACACATGCTGGCTATTGTGTTTCGCAACATGTTCTCTTTGGCACGTCTCTACTGGGAATTATAGTTTTAAAAGACGTTTTCCCCAAAATTAGAAGTTGACAGTATTAAACTGTGTACAGCCCTGGAGGTTTAGGCGATAGGAAACACATTGGTGTGTACACATTTAAAACATGTAATTACTAAATGGGTGAAAATCGCTTGTATCCATAATGGGCAGCATTAATATATACCCACATGACAGCTCATTGTTACTTTGTAATTCTACTCCACTACAATTCAGAGGTTAACCTGGTATTTTTACTCCACTACATTTATTTTAGTTACTTTGCAGATTCTGATTAATGATGTGAAATATAATAATCAGGAGAGATATTTGATAGTTGGTGCTTGAGAAGACTAAACATTTATCTGCAGATCTCTATAAAGTATATTCATTACTCGTTATTCTCTACTAATAGTTAATTAAAAACTGTATATAATTGCTATGTTTGCACATCCCTTTCAAGATTTCCTAAGGTTTATTGACATATCATATACACAACTAGTGTAGTTATGCAATGAATGAAAAACTTGGGTCACAGGTTCCTCAACAGTGCATTACGACATCTATCAATATGTGTGTACCTCCACCATTTCTGCACATTTCTTATAATATCTACATACATAAGAGTATAATTAATGCATATAATATCAGTTAAAATAAGTGTTTCAACATAGTTAACATTGCAGGAAAGCAATATATTAGACGTTAAGTACTTCGTCAGGCTTAATATTTATCTGTAGATAGATACCCCCAAAGCTTTTTTCTTATTTGAAAGAAGACCTTAACCTAAAGTACTCTTTATTGTGTTAATAAAGGTGAATTAGTTTGTCTGTTTTGCACATCCTCATATTAATATCTTTGTACATCCGGCACTAAACTGTTTTATTGTAGAGATCACTTACAGTATCTTCTTGATTTTTTATATTCTATATTTCTATCATTGACCTTCTACTGTCCCCCTATGAAAGTATGTACTCTTAATATTTTTTTCATCAAATAACATTATTCAACAAAAACAAGTCAATGACGTGCTTTAACCACTAGGCAGTGCACACAAGGTACACACAGCATACTAATAATAACTTTGTATTATTAGTGTAGGACACTTATGTATGTATAACATCTGAAGATGTGTAGTTTTATTCATGTTTTTACATAATTGTACAGGATATTGCTATACTATTTCTCATGTTTTACTTCTACACATTAATATCTGATTTGTAAAACATCACAGACAGAAAGGCATATCCGTCATTTAATGGTAAGCTATTGAAATTCTGATTCCATAGATGTGTCTCCCATCACCCAAATCCCCTGACGATTCTCTCAACTCAGTATTTACATTCTTTAATTCAAAGAAAATCAGTAATATCTTTAAAAACTACAATTCCTTTTCTATCAGCTGTGCACCGTTATGGTGTAAATATAACCTATCTACCAATTGGATCAAATATAAAAGTCAGCCGAATTACTATTGATACTGCAAGGAGACGTATTTTGTGAAAAGAAATGCAAGATGCAGTTCTTCAAGTTTGTCCAGAAGTCTTCTCATCAGGGCTCTATAAATAAAGAACTACGGCAGATGTGTAATATTTAATGCAGCCGAACCGTGTATTACAATGCCGTTATGTGATGACTTCCAAAGAGAAAAGCAAGAACACTCGGAATAAAGTATTATTATATATTTTTTAAATGTTTTCGGATATCATATCACATTAACATCATATCCCAACATGCATTGCGGCTAAAACATCCAATCAACGAGCTTCAAGCTGAGGATCTTGGCCGGTAATCTGTTCAGTGGGTTTATGGTGTGTATCGCTCGAAATGTCCCTTATAGGCCTACGTCTGTTTCCGGTGACTTTATTTACAGCTAAAAAGCCCAAGATTATAGAATTAAACGAATAAATAAAAACAAGGATAATTGTGTGTTATTGTTGAGTAAATAACAGTGTGTTATTTAGAAAATAATAACAAATTAGAAGGAAAAAAAGATTTTAAAAAATACAGATTTCAGTATTTTGAGGCTCTGAGCCCCATTTCTTTTCCTCACAGACGGGAAAAAAGTCCGACATTATACGATTTAAAATAAAAACAAATAAATAAAAAGATAAAACACTGGCATGTAATTTACGTTAGAATAAATAGAATGGTTTTGAATAATAGAGGAGTCACTTTACAGCCCCGCCCACTTTTGGGGAAACCAACGCTGTCATTTGAACGGCGATCAAGCCTGAAGCCACAGAGATCTTCTGTTACTGTCCTTTCTTCTTAGAGGAAGTACAGAAACACGTAACTCTGGATTTGTTTTAATGTTTGAGGTGCAATAAACGACACAGTAGCTTTTTGGCATGTTAAAACTATTATGTTCTGCCTCGCTCATGAGAGTAACAGCTGCCGAAATTACAGCCTCGCCTACTGATCTCAAATGTGTGCTCTAAAATGATATTTATAAATGACTATTATCATTATTATAAGCAAGACAATAAATGGTAAAGATATGTAGAAAATAAACGTATTTAAGATACGTTCATAAGAAACGTAACGTGGGAGAAAATATGTTTCTAGAAGATATGTAGAAAATAAACGTATTTGAGATACGTTCATAACGAACATAACGTGGGAGAAAATATGTTTCTAGAAGATATGTAGAAAATAAACGTATTTGAGATATGTTCATAATAAACGTAACATGGGAGAAAATATGTTTCTAGAAGATATGTAGAAAATAAACTTATTTGAGATACGTTCATAACGAACGTAACGTGGGAGAAAATAAGTTTCTGGCTAAACGTAATTGAGAATGCAGTTTAGTTCTGTGGGAACGTAATTTTTAGGAGACAGGGTTGGTTTGGACATCTGACTGCTCATGCCAACAAAATCGCCAGAGTTTGTGTATGAGGGTGAAAGGTACAATTACAAATATTTAAGCTTTATCAACCTAGAATCACTTGGAATTCAGTGGCCACTTTTTGAAATTGGTTTAAGCTGTTTAAATGCTTTGAGATCTTTTCGATGTCCCATCCATGTCAGAGACAGCTGCTCCTCTTGGGTCAACTGTTACAGCCACATCCACTCTTACTCACTTGTTGAAGGGGCTGAATTTGGGTCCCTCATACAATTTGGCAAATTTACAACAGTCAATTATTTCTTACTGGCTTTGTGTACACACTGACTGAACCGTGGTGAGTGTATGGCTCTGTCTTGTGTTATACCATCATGCTAGAATCCTGTTATGATGTCTGTTTTATGTAATCCTAAAGAGGCGCTGAAGAAAAGCAAATATTTGCCACCATAGAAAGTTTCACAGGATAGACATCAAAGAGGGGCATCGTGTTGCAAGCTGTAGGAGATAAAGGAAGGAATAAAAGAGAATGTGAAGTTTTGTTAAATGTTTGTTTCCTTGTATCTGGTCTCAATATCTATGCAGCTGCTGTTATGCATTTATCGTTGACTAGGACTTCACCTAAAAATTGTTTTTAGTGTCATTGTCATTTAAACTGCAGATATCTTGTAGATTAATCACTTGAACAAATGTCCTTAATTTGTTTGCTTTTGCTTGACCAACAGTCAAAATACATAATTGTTGTCATAGAAAAGCATCAAACACATTTTACATTTTAACAGCTGGAATATGAGAACATGTAAAATGTTTGCATGATTGTAAACATATTGGAATCTAAAATATTTGCTCGTAGTCAAATTGTTTCAATATTTTCTGTTCAACTAAACAGATAATCCACGTTGTTGCCGCTTTTATGGAGAATACATTCTGCACCCCACACTACCATTACATTTATAAGATGTGCAGAGCCAGCTTGTATGTCGTTCGTCTTCTTCTTTAACTATTAGGGAGTGCTTGACTTCTGCTAAGCCTGTCTTTTCGACATCCACTTGTGCAAATGCCAATAACCTGAAAGAGAGAAAATGATCGTCCTATTGGATGATCCACATAGGTACAAGCTCAGGGGTGCGGCCTTTTCAAACTGGTTTCTAATAAACCCAAGGCATAGCCTCAGCCTAGGAAAAAAGATTAAAAGTCAGAGCGTATTATGTCGGTGAAAAGGATGAAAAGTCTTCTTTTGTTGTTTTTTTAACAAGGGGAAAAGGCTAACCCTGACAATATGAAGTGGAGGTAGATGTGTTTCCCAGGAACACTGTGAATTTGACAATGTTTATTTAAAGCAGGTAATCATGTGCATGTGATAGCTGTGTATCACGGAGGCATCCCTCCTTAGGCAAACTTTACATACTTTGGTTCCTGCTTAGATGACATCTTAACTTCTGAATACACAAGTGATATTAACCTTCTGCCTCCCTTTCAGTGTTAGATAAACACAGAGCCCATTGAACCCATAATAAATTATACACTTTATTTATATAGCACCTTTCATAATATTAAGTGTGTGTGTGTGTGTGTGTGTGTGTGTGTGTGTGTGTGTGTGTGTGTGTGTGTGTGTGTGTGTGTGTGTGTGTGTGTGTGTGTGTGTGTGTGTGTGTGTGTGTGTGTGTGTGTGTGTGTGTGTGTGTGTGTGTGTGTGTGTGTGTGTGTGTGTGTGTGTGTGTGTGTGTGTGTGTGTGTGTGTGTGTGTGTGTGTGTTTTATAATGCTTGCTGACCTGTGACAGAGCAGTACAGTAATGATTGCATTTAATTGTGTACAGCTCAGTTTTGTACTTCATGTCAAGCAAAATGGGTCATCCATGCTCACTTGTGTCCGTCCCTGCATTTGCATTCAAGTGTGTGCCTCAGCGTGTCCTGTATGTATGTTTCTGTTTGCTGTTGTGTTGTTGCTAACCTTGGATTTTGTATCCTGCTGTTAAGTGCTCATTCATCTGGATAACTGCATTGTGTGTGTGTGTGAGTGACTGAAGCTATAATCAACACACAATCATTTCTCTTAATTATTCTGTTAAGTGATTGTTAGAATTGGAGAGAAAGCTGGGAACAATAACTTTGTAAAGCAGAAATGTAGGATTTCTACTTCAGCGCCCTAATACCTGTCCTCCTCCTCGCTTTGCCCACATTCAGGTCTGATTGACGGCTACACGGGAGAACGAGCTGCATCTGAGGAGCAGTTACGTCAGAAGGAAGAGCTCCAGCTGAGCCTCGAGCAGGAGCTGCTGGTGAGGCAATCAAGCTGCAGAGAGACAGACAATTATTACCTTTGATTGTGTGAGAGATGGCATGAGACCTGACCATGTAAAGGAATAATCATTTTCCCCTCTGGCTCAAAACACTACAGACTTACATGTATCGACACGTTAGCACAGTCAGTTGAGGACCAATTAGTTCAAGTCTGAAATACAAGTTAGTTGAGGTGTCGTATTAATGTAGCATTGTGTGTATATTCAGGCTACAGCACTTTAAAGAAAAAATGCCACTTTTTTTTTACTAATGTCCAATCAGGGTCGATGGTAAATGAAGTCCACGGAAGCATCAATTCCTCATTCACATTAAAATCTGTTGCTCTTCATGCATTGGGATGGGAGATCCTTGTCTTCAACTCGACAACACATACTTACATTCAACATGTATATCAGAGTTCTGAATCTCCTTCCTCCCTGCAGGTGACAGCTAGCCGGCTGCAGGAGTTGGAGCAGGAGAGGCTTCAGATGCAGGAGGAGCGGGAGCTGATGTCACGGCAACAAGACGCCATGAGGGAGGAATCCGGGCCCCGCGAGCTTCGTACGTATCCCAAAATTCCCTTACCGAAATATGTACAGATTTTTGATCGCTTAGTCACAGGAAGTTACATCTTTTTAATATTTGAAGGTAAAATATGAATCATTGAATTAATTGAATGAAACCTGATCTGATCATAAAATATAGGTTTGATATTGTGATGTTTATTGCATTATAGATGAGAGTTAGAATAGCAAAAATAAACTCAGGTCTTTTTGTTGTCTTTTATCAAGGCTTGAGTTTCAAGTGACAGTTTGTTTGGTATGGCTGTATTGAAACCTGCATTTCAACATAGATCATTTGTTGAATTACAAGGGCAAACAATAAACCAGAGTCATTGCCAGCTGCACGTCATAGAGAGGTTGTTTTGATCTATTTGCAATGTTTATTGACGGGATACCAAACCTTGATCTGCATTGAAACTGGTTTCTACAATGTAAATGTGTCGAGCCTCATAATGATTAACTTTGTAGTTCTTCTGTTGCTGTGGCCGAACGGAAATGAAAACAAACATTCATGGGTCATACAATAGGTCAACAGAATTTATACCAAGAGTTCAAATGTCTACAAGATATGTATTGTTTGAATAATTCTTCCCTTAGGAAACTCTTATCTAGATTCCTTGAACACTTTCTGCTGGTATTTGTGCCAAACAGAGACATCCACAGATGTATGCTCCGGACAAATCAAGTGTTTCTGCTCATTTTCCATTATAAGCTACATTTATGAAAAAAGTTTCCCATGAGCACATTCTCTGATCAAATGGTAAGTAATTAAGGGTAAAACTAAAAGGGCTTTATGCAGAAACCTTTTCCTTTCACAGCATCCTTTCTACAGCCTTAACCTCCTCGAATGAAACAGACAGAAAAGCACTGTCGTCCTATCTCCACCCTTTTCTATTCTTTATCTAAGAATTTTCCTGTTCATGAAAAATAAAAAAAGAGCATGTTACATTCCTGTGCTTTCTTATTCTCCTGTAGGCCTAGTTGAAGCTGCAATGGTTGCAGCACCTGAAGCAGGTGTGTCCACTTTGAGCATGGCTCAGTCATTTCTACTATGTGTTCTTAATAATCATCTAGAGTTCACCTCTTAAACCCTAATCCAGCAACTCACCAACAACGCTTTGAGCTTGCTTGCTATTGGCTCACCAACTCACTCTGTTCAATCACTAACCTTTGCTTCAGCTTTTTCATTTGACTTTTTGCCCTGGTTTGTCTTTTTTAATGTCAATGTAAACAGTCATTTTAGCATGAGACATACATACATTTAAACTACAGAGACATATATGTAGTCATGATTTCCTAACTGTCATCATCTACACTCTGAATCCAGCCATCTTTTTAAATGACTGCATATATTTTAGATCTGTAGATGCTGTGCTTGCAGCATTTCTTTAAAGGAAGTGAGATGATTGGCTGTTCAGGAAGTCCCTCTCCTGCCTGTAAATGCTTACTGGGCATGGATATTGCAATGTCTGGGCTGTCCACCTGTCTGTTCTCTCATTTGCACTCTCTCACCTTGTTACTTTTGCACTAATCCTGCGGGGGGGTGATCCTGGGTGAATCGGTGTGGGTTGTTCACTGGAAAGAGGCATCATGATGGGGAGTCATGTTCGGTATCTGGGTGTTTTGTTGGGAAGTTGACTGAAATGTTGGAAGAGCCTGAAGTTCACTTAGCTGTAAAAGTATATAACATTTTAGAGAAGTAAGTTGATTATCATTTTCTAACAACATGGTAAAAAAGTAATTAAATCTAGTCATGTGGCTCACAGACTTCAGACTCTTCAGTAGCTCCATCTCAGCATCCTGTTTGTCTCCAAAATCAAACCTGAATGAATCATTAACTTAAGTAAGCCACCTTTAGAGGAGAGGCAGCAATACTTAACTTCTCTTTCTTCGTCCGCTGTCTCCTGTAGACCTTCTGGAGGAAACGGAGAAGCTGATGAAGGAGAAGGTGGAGGTCCAGCGGCAGGCGGAGAAGGAGAACGCCGAGCTCCTGAAGCAGGTGAAGCTGCTGGAGGCGGAGCTGGAGGAGCAGAACAACAGGGTGATCGAGCTGGAGAACAATCAGAGCTCAGAGAGCGGAGACCTCCGACAGCAGGTCCAGGCTCTGGAGAAACAGCTGGACAAGAACAGGAGGTTCCTCGATGTGGGTGACACACAACATGGCCTCCACTGGCATTGTAGTTATTCTGTAGTTATGTCAGTGAGACAAACGTTATATTTTATTCCAGCCTTAAATCATGAATGAAATTCTTATACCAGCTATCAATGGAGATTGAATTAATATTCAACAGAACATTTATGATATCAGTCAAAAAATTGGCAAGAATTGTGTTCACAAATGATTACAAAATTATGTTTTTCTAGCTCTGAAAAAGAAAAATATGTTCTACTTTCATTGTCTTTATTATAGTAAATCAAATCTTTTTAACATTTTGCAAAGTTTCCTTTTTTTGGATGCAGCTCATTGCCCTTGATTAGTCGTTGACATAACTCAGTCTCTCTTTGGGTCTCTGTCTAAAGCGCTGATGAGTTTGTTCCCACCATCACACTGTAATTGGGCCGCTTGGCCCGGAGGAGATGGCACGTCATCTTCTGAATGTGTTTTGAATGCCTCTATTGTCCTGTTGATGTCAGCTACAAACAACATATAAATTATCACATTTGTTAACAATAGGGATGTAACGATATATCAAATATCGCGGTAAATAAATGTCTCAATACCGTCGTGAGACTGACAAAATCTACCGCGATTTTTTTATAATTTTTTTTTTTTTTTAAACTTTATTTAACCAGATGGTCCCATTGAGATCATCGATCTCTTTTTCAAGGGAGACCTGTCCAACATGGCAGCAAGTAGGTTACAACATGAACATAAAACAACAGATAACACAAAAGGACATCGTATTTACAGGGCTACATGTACATACCTAGAGACATTGACAAGTACCAACAGTATATTTATATCTCGCCCTGTCAATAAGCCTCACCTTCTTGGCAAACACTGTATTGTTTTTGAAGTGGTGGAGAGACAATGCACAGTTTTACCCACTGCTGTCACCCATGGCCAAAGCATATCTCTCTGTCCCAGCAACATCAGTACCAAGCAAGAGAGTTTTTTCCACAGCAGGGGATATTGTAAACGCCCAAACATCCCAGCTTCTACCTGGAAATGTGGACATGCTCATATTCCTAAAAGATAACCTTGATGATGCTGAGTGAGTGAGTGAGTTAGAGTTGAGTTACTTGAAAAACTAAAGTGAAACTTGATTTATTCTATTGCCGGGTCTGATTATTATATTGTTGACACTTTAAAATATTACTATCCTATTAAAATGCTGTACAAATCAGATGTATTATTTAATAAAGAAAAAAAAGTTCAAGAAAAAAAAAAAAAAATTCACACTTTTTTCCTTTATTTTTCAATATCGCGATAAATATCGTACCGTGGACTTTTTATCGCGATATTATCGTACCGTGAGTTTTTGGTATCGTTACATCCCTAGTTAACAACGATTTTTATAATTAGATTATTTGGCCAATATGATATATATAGACTTATAGGTTTATTTTCTGTAGTGTGTATTATTTAGTGATCGTTACCTAGGCATGAAATCCTCCATAATTGGGTTAATGAGATCATGTAAACATTTTCGCTGATCATTTAAATCTGAGGTCAAAGTAGAACTAAATAATTGATGTTGCATAAGTGGACACTCCGTAGTTCAGTGGACTTTTAGCTTTTAAACATTTTGGGGAAACACTGATTGCCCCCTGATGCATCACTCCATTGACATATTCATTTTAAACGTTACTTCTGCCTCAACTTTTATCACTGAAATCAGACTTATTCCTGTCTTCATTTTGTTGTCCAGGAACAAGCCGTGGACCGCGAACACGAGAGAGACTTCTTCCAGCAGGAGATCCATAAACTGGAACAACAGCTGAAGAATCCGCAGAAGCTCCAGGCCGGATCGGAGCAGAGAAACAAAGAGGTAACAGGAGAGCGCTCTGTTCTCTGTCAGAGGACCAGGCAGTCACATACATGCTTATTTCCTTAACACAGCACTTTTGTTGTGGCGCTGAACACTGAGCTGAGAGTCACACAGCAGAACAAAAGGGCTGGTAGAATTACCTGTGCTTCCTCGAAAATGACACCAAATAGTGTTAGTGTGGACGTAACAGTAGGACTCATGTCCTTTGTAAGTTGTGTAATAGCTGGTGTTATTTCACTAACATCAAATACACAATACAGTTAATAGGGATTACATTTGCTAAAGTTAATAACTGTGCTAGTGAGCTCATTGTTGAAAATGTAGTCAACAGTAAGGCTGTGTGTTTGTATGACATGAGGACAATAACATGACATATATGCTAACTTCTGATATCAAATTTTAAAAGTGAATACCTGTGTAAAGAGTCAGGACACCAACGGCTTTAAATCAGCTTGTTCCATTCAATTATTTTTATTTTCACAATAGATCAAGTCAGGATGTCTAACATGTCAAACCCAGAGATTTATCACTGATAAAACGTAAACCTAAGGTTTTTCTGTATCCCACTTAGCTTCCACAGATCAGTAAGCTTTGATTTCCATAGCTATTGAAAGCTGGTTCATTACATGTTGTCTTTGCCCATCAGTAACCGCTGTCAGCTTTAACCTTAATGATTGTTTATTTGCTTTGTATGTGCTATGATGTTTTTTGAACTAAATGACCCCTTTGATAACACAAAATAACACAATTGACTTCAGAAAGTAATCTGCACTGTGTTATGGGCCCTCGGTGCATTTCAGTCATCCAATCAGGACATCATTTGGACATCCAATCAGGACATCAGGGGAAATTAGTTTATTGCTCATTGGTACTAAAATGTTTCCTTTCATCCATATTTTTGTAACTTTTATTTAAAAAATCTGTCTCTTTGTTTCCTCTTTAAATACGACTAATTTATGGTGTAGTAAGTTTAAAGCATAATGCCAACATCAATCCCACTTCTTTAAACTCACAGGCTAACATCTTGAGGATAAACTCTACTTTTCTGTAATTTCCAGAGACTCCTACCACAAGTGCTTTTCCCCCTCTCTGGCCTTGAACTGTCCGTCCTCTGATCCGTTATGCCTTCTCTCTCCCGTATTACAGGTGGATGGAGTAACCTCTAAGGTATTGCTTCTAGCTACACGTAGAATCCAGTCTCCCCCCAGAGAGTATTTAGTGCATTTTAGTGACCCCGCCCAACCCTGCAGCAATTTATGGCCTGCCAGCCCCTCCTTCCTTTTCCCACCCTTGCTCCCGTTTGATCCCCCTCTTCTTCGTTTGTCAAGAAGAAGAAACTTCAGGACATGTTCCTCTATTACTTCTTTGTCTTGTCTCTCCTTGTAATGTCCCAGTTAAAAACTCAACCACAAAACAGTAAAGAAAGCTGAGGGGGAAATAGGATCATCACAAGTTCAGTGTTGAACAAACATTATAAAAGTAATGCCCCAATGACAATTTTGTTTTAATACAATTATACCAAACCCTTTACATTTGACATTGTTTTTTGCCACCTTAGCAATGTTTTGGAGGGGAACCACGAACAAACATGTCTCCACAAGTTTTTCTTGAATGTAAAGCAATAAATGATATAAAGAAAGGCACTGATGTAAATCCCATCTATGAACGTGGAAACATAAGGCCATTCTGGTACAGTTTAGGATATATAAATAGACCATTCAGGGCTGAACTACTCTCATGAATGAATATTTAATGAAGGGCTGCCAGTGAGGGGGTGCATTTCATCTGCCTTACGACAGTGTCATTTTGATTTGAATAGGAGCTCAGTTTGAAGAAGCAACATATTCTGTTGTACGATCCGGAGTCCCCCATGTAGACAGACTTATTTACCAGTTCTGAGGGAATCCTGAACAAACCCCAATCCTGTCGACCCTCTTCCTCCCTCCACTGATCTGCTGATGTTCTCATCTCACAGATGGATCCGTTACCTACCAGCGGCCCTCCTGGTCAACGTACCGCTCTGTGGTTTGTCTCCCCCTGAATGAAATCTCTCTCTCCCCTCTGTCCCTGCACCTCTCTCATTCTCTCCCCCCCCTCCTTTTTCAGGTGGATCAGCTGACCTCCCAGCTAGCTGTTCATGTACCAGCTATGCTGTAGCGAGTGGTGTCTCAGAGCGATTCTCATTAAACGACACCCCCCCCCTTCCTCTCTCCTCCCTGTCTTTCTCTACTAGGTGGAGCATCTGACCTCCCAGCTGAAGGAGAAGGCGGATTGGTGCAGTGAGCTGCTGCTCAGCTCAGAGCAGCTGAATCGTGATTTGGGAGAGCGCAACGAAGAGATTGACAAGCTGGAGAGCCGCATCCGCGAGCTGGAGCAGGCCCTGCTGTCCAGCGTTGACTCCCTGGAGAAGGTTTGTGAGAGGAGGGGGAGGGGGAGATGAAGGATGTGCAGGAGACGGCAGGAGAGAAAAGCAGTCCGAACAATAGCTGTGTGTGTGTGTGTGTGTGTGTGTGTGTGTGTGTGTGTGTGTGTGTGTGTGTGTGTGTGTGTGTGTGTGTGTGTGTGTGTGTGTGTGTGTGTGTGTGTGTGTGTGTGTGTGTGTGTGTGTGTGTGTGTGTGTGTGTGTGTGTGTGTGTGTGTGTGTGTGTGTGTGTGTGTGTGTGTGTGTGTGTGTGTGTGTGTGTGTGTGTGTGTGTGTGTGTGTGTGTGTGTGTGTGTGTGTGTGTGTGTGTGTGTGTGTGTGTGTGTGTGTGTGTGTGTGTGTGTGTGTGTGTGTGTGTGTGTGGCAAGAGGAGGAACAGGAGGAGGGTTGGTATGCACGCTGAGGGAGAACAATGTGTGGGTGGGTCCACTTCAGCCACCAGGCAGTTTGTTGTTGCTGATGAGCTATGGCTAGCAACTGTCAAGATTGCCCCCCAGTGTTGGTGGAGGGCTGCTGTGAGTGAACAAAAAGAGCAGTGTGTGGAATGCTGATAAATCTGCCATGCCGCTGATCAGTGGACAAATGGCCCAGAGTTCCAGTTGCACGTCCATTTTTATTATGCATGATTGAACAGTCTTTTTTAAAGAGTTTCATCCATCCCGCCTTTTGTGCACACGTTGTAATAGTTTATTTCGTGTGTATGTTTTGTGTGTCGCAGGTTGAACAAAAGAAGCAGCATGCATCCATCACAGAGGCGAAACAGTCAACACTGGAGGCTCAGTTACAGACGGAGAGAGAAGCTCTGGAGCGGAAAGAGAAAGAGGTAATGTGATCCTCAGTTTAGGATTTCAATTATAAACCTTTTACATAAATCTTTAGAAATCTGAAAAAGATTCAACTGGCAATTTAATGTTTTGGTTTGGATCAGTGTGCCGGCGTAACTGCGATGTTTCTCAATGTTATGGTGACTACAAATCGCTGCATTGTCCTGCAGGGAAACGTACCGTAACATTTGTTGATATTTGTGTTAAATTGCAAAGCAGAGAACATCCTGTGTTCTTGTGGCGTCTCCTCTGATGCGTCATGTTTACCTGCCGCCTCAGATCTGTAACCTGGAGGAGCAGCTGGAGCAGTTCAGAGAGGAGCTGGAGAACAAGAGCGAGGAGGTGCAGCAGCTCCAGATGCAGCTGGAGATCCAGAGGAAGGAGCTCAGCAGCCAGCAGCAATACCTAGAGACAAGGGAGAGCATGCTCCAGGTAGAGACACATCCTGATGAAATAACCTTTTACAGTCTGGTTGATTGTGTGTGATCTTCAGCCGTGATCGCTTCTTAAAACCTGAGGATATCATTTTCATATGTAGATATTGGCCACATATCTTTTTAGAAAATGTTAACAGTTGTATATTCATTTATGAAATGATTAACCTGTGTTTTATACGAACTAACTGTTGTACTAAAAAGCTAAAAATAAACCACTGGTGGTGACTTTAAAACTGTTGACCAATATGATATGTTAAGCTTTTACTTTTTCTGCACGATACAACACAAGGTCTGGTGTTAAAAATAACCCATCAGTTGTCAACATTTTTCACCATAACGTTAATTTTTCTACACTCAAACTGCAAAAACACTTTGATCCAGATGCTCTTTTTTTAAATTAGTTTTTGCTCTCTGTTGCTTTTTTAAATTTGTACATTTTTAGTTTTTTTGCCTTTTGTTGTGCCAAATGACTCAACCAGTGTACTTCCAGTAGTTCACCGTGAATCTGACTCTGACTGGACTTCAGCCTGACATGTTTATTAATAGCCATTACGTTATAATCTCTGATTTTCGAAGGTGATGGAGGAGAAGGACAGGGAAATAGCACTTCTTAATGAACAGATCACTAAGCTCCAACACATGGAAACAGCCTCTGATAACAAGGTAACGCAATATGCTTATACGAAATAGAATCAAAACCTATTTCGAATACGCATAGTGCATCGGTGTGTGTGTTTTCTACATTCGTGTACACTTTTATTTTGGTTTGCTCCATTTGGTTTTGTTGGGTTGTTTTTGCTTGTTTTCTCCCGGTCAGTAGCTCCACACCATTGTCTGTTGTGAGGTGATCATTTGCTCATGTGAGGTGGCTTACTAAACCTCTGAGTCTCTAAGGAGTTCTTACAATCTCATCCATTTCCAAATTCTAAATGCAATTTCCAGAGAATTTCCAAAGGGACTCAGACGTTTATCCGAATAGCGGGAAAGCTATGGATTGTCAAATCTGATGTGTTTATGGTTTAATAACATCTGCATATTTCTCTTCAGGAAATGGATCAGAGGGATGAGCTGATTAAAGACCAGGAGTCTCAGGTGCAATGCTTGCAAGGCGAACAAGAACGCTTGAAGAGGAATAATGAGGAGGAGATCGAGCAACTGAATGCAGTCATAGACCGACTGCAGCAGGAGCTGGCCAACATCGAGCAGAAGCAGGCTGCAGAGGAGGACGAGGACCCCAAGGCTGAGTCAGAGAGCGCCACCCAGGAGCCGAGTAAAGAGGAGTACGATGAAATGAAACAGAGAATGGACCTGGCCACCAAAGAGGTCAACACACTCAAATCAGAGCACAGTAAGCTGTTCGAGACATACCTCCGCTTAAAGGAGAGTGCAGAAGCTTTAGCTGAAACGGAAAAGCTTGATAACTTAGAGGGCGAACTCGAAGACGCTCTGAGAGAGAAAACGGCAGGATTCGTAGTCATGCAGGCCCAGGTGCACGCTTTACAGCAGAGTGCTACATCCAGAGTGGAGGAGCTGGACCTTCGCATACAGGAGCTCCAGGTCCTGGTCGATGAAAAGGACGATGAACTGAGCCGCTGTCGCCTCCTCTTGGAGCAGACTCAAAGCCATGCAGATGGTCTCCAGCAGAGGGTCTCTAATCTGGAGGACGGTCTGAGGGAGAAACTGGCTTCAGTGCTCGACACACAGGCCTCACTGCAGCAGCAGTCACAGGCATCCAAAGAAAACCAGGAGAAGCAGAGACATGCTGAGGTGAAGCCGGACGTGGAGCCACACGTTTATGACTTTGGTGACTTTAGTATTCCCAAAATGGATTTCAGTGGACTAAGTCAGGCGAGAGCAGCTCCCACAGGGAAGGTGTTCCATCTCACCCAGAGGCTTCGGGAGCTGGAGGTGGGACTGAGCGGGATGCAGAAGGACCAGGAGCTCCAGAAGCAGCTGCTCTCCAGCTCCGAGGAGGAGGTGATGGAGTACGAGCGCAGGCTGGCCGTGCTCATGGATCTGCTCAGCCAGATGAAGACCAAGACGCCTCAGAGGACAACACCGGCTGGGAAGGTGAGTTCGTCTGATAGGTCATAAGAAAGTAGATCAAGTAGTTCAACCCCACATATAACCACAGGTTGATGTGTTTACCCTTTGTACATGTGAAACAAAAAAGATACCATATTTAAATCAGTGAGTGTTGGAGGTGCTTGAAGGTCGATCTTCTGACCTTCAGAGCTCGGCTAGCTGTTTCCCCTTGTTGAAAGTATTTGTGCTGAGCTAGGCTAAGCTAGCCATCTGCAGATATGTTATTATATTATTTACGGTATTATATAAAAATAATCTAAATTAACAGGATGCATTGATAAACGTTTTTAGAACATTTTAAATCTTACTGAGGCCGATATTTAGGCAGTGTTTTGCTGCATTTTGGACTTGATTTAGCAAATAAACTCAACTCTAATTCTAAAATCCTAAGAATCACAGGAGCAATGTCAAGATTGTATCCTTGGATTTACAAATGTATACTTAAAAGTGCAATTAAATTATTTTTATATCTTTGTTATCCGCTTGTATAAATAACTTAATTGTTATCCAACACTAAATCCCTGTAGCCATTGTAATAATGTTTCAGACTGTGTAAACGTCATCCCTTGCCAGACAAAGCTCTGAGTGTTTTGAATCTTTTGATCAGGCGTCCACTGCTGTTGAGCAGCTGGCTGCTGGCTCAGAGCTTCTTCAGGAGCTGCAGGAGGTCAGAGACGAGGCCTCGGCCACCAGAGGGCAGCTGAGCAGCTTCAAGGAGAGCTGCAGCCGACTCCAGGAGGAGCTCAGAGTGAGTGACTGCCTCTGGTGTTCAGAGTGTTTCTGATGTTCCATGAGACTGACAAACGTTTGCTTTTCTCTCTAGGACAAAACGGTTACAATAGAAAGACTGCAGGACCAACTACAAAAGGTAGCAACAAAATAATTCTACTTCAGTTAACATGTTATTGATATATGAAGACTTTTATTGTCTAATATTTAAACTCTGCCTCTTAAGGTATCATCTGGAAGCTGCGAGGAGACAAAGGGCTCTGATCTTCATCAGGAGTTGATGGAGGCTCAAAACGAGGCAGCTGCCACCAAAGAGGAGCTGAACAGCAGTAGGGAGAGTTTGGAGAAGCTGCAGGAGCTGCTGCAGGTACAGACATCAAATAAACGTGACCAACATATCCTGCCATTACCCTGACATTCATCTATAAAAACATCACTTCTGGAAATACATGTATTCTTCATGTTATTACATTCCTTTCAAAAGTTGTCATTTTGTACTTAATTTCAAATGGATTGCTTTGCTGTCAGGAGATTTGAGCTCATGTAACTGATATTTGAAGAAATAGTTTGACATCACGCTGGTTCGATATCTTCTTTGTTACTGAGAGTTGGATAAGAACATCAAAACTAGTCTCATCTTAACGGAAATATCTAGCTAAACTGTGTGGCCTGTTAGCATCATTTAGTAGTAAGTAAACAGGAAACCCTGACCTTCTTACTCTTCTTGTTTTAATGAAATAAACAAGATATAACAGGTCGATGAATACGCTTTAGAGAGACTGCTAGGTGGACCTTCAGACAGAGCAATGCTAGCTGTTCTTTCCTGTATTACCCCTAAGCTAAGTTAAACGGCGTGGTATCAATCCTCTTAATTCTCCACTAGATAGCAATTCATATTCCACCTTCTCAAACTATGTTGCGTCTTTTTTACTGATGTCAGATCTGAGTTCACTTATGTGTATGAGTTGTATGTATGTATTCACATTTTAATATCGCACAATTGTGTTTTCATAGGAGCGTGAAATGACCATTGCTCAACTTAAAGGAGAACTTTTTGAAGTAAGTAAAAGCTTTATTTCCCCGCATCTGAAGTGCAGTGTTTAACATTATCGTATATTTTTCTATAGTTCTATAGATAGATATGATAGTTGTTTGTTACGAGACGTCAGATTATTTTATGATAACTGGCTGACCATTTTCCAAATCATCCTCAAGGTACAAGCTGATGAAGAACGAGCCACCATGACGGAGCTTCTCCAGGAGGTCAGAGATGATGCGGCTACCACCAAAGAAGAACTCAGCAGATGCAGGCAGCATAATGACAACCTTCAGGAGGAAATGCAAGCTCGGGAAGTTTCCTTTTCTAAACTCAAAGAGGAGCTCCAGGGTCTCCGAACAAATGTGGATACCACCAAAGAAGAACTCAGCAGATACAGGCAGCATAATGAGAGACTTCAGGAGGAACTACAAGTTTGTGAAGTTTCCTTTTCTAAACTTAAAGTAGAGCTCCAAGAGGCTCGAACAGCCTTGATGAAGGCGGCAGTTTCTGGTCCTCCATCTACTTCTCCCTCACCTTCACCCTCTCCCTCTCCTCAACCTGCCTCCGCTGCTTCCTCCTCCTCCTCCACCACCCAGCCCAAGAGGAAAGGAGGTAAACAGCCGGCTGGTAGGGGAAGCAGCGCCAATGAGAAAACATCTCTCTCCAGGAAGAACTCTGCCCCTTCCAGCCAGCACCCTTCCAACAAGTCTCACAGCGCCCGTCTGAACAGCAGCTCTGAGCAGCGACACGCAGCCGTCACTCACTCCTCCACACAGACCGAACCTCTCCAAATGTCTGACCTCGGCCCGGACATTGAGTCTGCTACCAAAGAGGAGATGGAGGAGGTGATCGAAGATTTCCAGGAGAAGATTGGACAGATGCAGGAGCTCCACGCGGCGGAGATCCTGGACATGGAGGCCCGGCATATTTCAGAGAGCGAGGGCCTTCGCAGGGACACGCAGGCGCTGGAGGACGAGTGCAAGGCCCTGAAGGCCGTCATCGACAAGCTGCGCTCCAGAGAGGTGAGGGCAGGAAACAATAAAGTAATGCTACTAACATTTATTATACTCTACACCCAGCTGTCAAATTATACTCCTTTATGAAATACTTGATTAAGACAGTAAAAATATCTAATTGATGTTTAATCTCTTCTAGGCCCCTACATCAAGACAAGACCGTCCAACGACACGATTCAAGGATGGCTACACAAGTGGTAAGAAACATCACATTAATACAAAACATGAGAGCTTGTCCTCTGTTTCCGTTATTGCTTCAAATATTTAAGGCTCATTTTTTACAGTATTGTTTATTCTTAACATTTCAACTGACAAGAACAAAGGTGTCAAACTCAAAGCTAAATCCAGACCCTCGCAAACTTTATTTTAGCCTGTTTATCAGTTCATATTCTTAATAAATGATATTGTTCACCATTTTTCAGTATTTTGTTTCAAGAAAGTGTTTTCCCATTGCAGACAGCAGCTCAGACTACAGCCAGCGGACTGGATTTGACTTCCCGAACCTGCAGCAGGAGTTCAGGACGACTCCAGAGGGCGCCAGGAGAGAAGCTGACGATCATCTGCCCGACCGGATCAAGGTAACACCTTCAATTATTATAAACGCTGTCCTAGAGCTGAGCAAAATATGATTATTCACAATTATGATTGTGAATGTAATAAACATGACGCTGAAAAACTTGCTATAAACAAAATACAGTAGCTTAATTGACACAATAGTTGTATTAAAAAGGGAGACGTATTGTTTTTAAGTTTGTTGTTGTTGTTACTGCCTAGGGTGACCATATTACATAACTGAAGGTCACCCTTCTTACTTTTTTCTGAATTCCAAAGAATGCTAAAAAGATTTCTGTGTGGTGTTGGTGTATTTAGACGTTGCTCCGCGAGGTGCACCAGGAGGGCATGCAGGTGCTCTCTCTGTCAGAGCTCCCTCTCACTGAGGGCGACCCGGACGGCCAGTTCAGCGTCCCCAGCTGGGTGAAGGAACGAGACGCACTACTGGCCACTGTGGAGTCTCTCAAGGGACTCATCACCCAGATGCAGACACACAGAGGAACACAGGTAAAGGAACAATCTTCACAAAACACTGCTTACTGTTTGTCAGAAACGGCACAGTTCAAAGCAGTTTTAAGCTGTCATGTATCTTGTCTGTTTTGATGCCTGTGTGTTTACCTGTGTGTCTCTGACTTGCCTCAGACCTCAGGCGGCGCAGACTGGCGGGCCGAGCTGCTGGATGCGGTGCAGCAGGTGTTTATGAGGGAGCGCGGCGTGCTGAAGAGCGCCCTCTACAGCCAGCTGGACCTGCTGGACACCAGCGACGCCATCATCCACCTCAACCAGCTGGAGCGCAGATTGGCAGAACAGGTGAGAACAAATCTGTGATCTTGCACTGAATTCACTCACTTCAAATAACTGTAGTGCTGACTGGATGTACAGTTGCACTGCACAGAAAAACACATCTGACTGGAGTGCATTGGGAGCAATATGCCCTTCGTTTGTTTATAATTGTTCAAATCTATTACTGGCACAGATCCTTGGGTAAAACCAGTCAGTTTCCTATTCTATTATTTCTATTATAAGAGCAAGTCAGTAAAGCCATTCAATATAACAACTACTAATTAACTACTAACATTTACACAATATTGGACAAAATATTGTCATTCCTTTCCTTTGATCATTGTGTCAGAAACCACATGTTGTTTTTGTGATCCTGCTCCAGGACTCCATGCACAGAGAGGCGATGGGTTCTCTCCACACTTCAGAAAGATCCAGTCTCATCTCCGAGATTCATCAGCTCCGTATTCAGCTGGAGCATCTTCATCAAGGTCAACAAGGTAATACAAACTTCTCTCACTCTGCCTGCCATCTTCTTTTCCCCTCACTATGTAATACCCTCATTATTCTAACTTACTTTGAAAAGACATCCTGTTATAATGTCTTCTGATGAATGACCCCCAGGTGCCCAGCCTTTGGGTGGTGAGCGTAGCCTGAAGGAGCAGAGGGAGGGAGGAGGTGCTGATGGATCAGCTGAGGCCGACAGACTGCTGGAGGAGGAGCTGAAGACTGAACTGTCCCAAACCAAACTGGAGCTGGAGACCACGCTCAAGGCTCAGCACAAACACCTCAAAGAGCTGGACGCACTCAGGTAAGATACCATGTTCTCTCACAGTGTCCCCTGCATCTTTTGGGATTCAGTAGCATAGAAGAAGCATGAAGAGGCAAACGTAGCACTTTAAAAGAAACAAATCAATTAGAGAAAACTCTTGTTTTTTTTAAACCTTCTTTTTACTTTGGTGACCCCTCATATTTGTTTAGTTTGAATTTCCTTGAGAAACAATCATTTAACATTTCATAGATGAGTGTTTCACACCAATTACAACTTTGAATCTGAAGGATTGTCTCTGTCCACAGGGCCGAGGTATCGCAGAAGGCTGTTGAGGTTGAAGCACTGAGCGACCAGCTGACAGAGGAGAGGAAGAGGAGCAGAGATGCTCAGTGGGCCATGGAGAAGGAGAAGTGTCGAACAGGGAGAGACGAGGAGAGTAAACGAGAAGAACTGGAGGTGAGAGCCCTAAAGACCGGCGCCTTTTGTATCTCTTGTTGCTAAAACTTATTTTTGTCGGCTTTTTTTTAACATACAGAACAAACAACAACAAACGAAGAAAAACCCATGCAAACATTAAAATACTGGGTGTTGAAGCAGTAAAGTCCAAAGCATTATGTTATTGTGATGGTTTACAAAACAGGAAAAAGAAAATACAGTCAACATTGTCACAGTTAAGGCATTGCTGTCAGTTGCTTTTTAAAAACGAGCATTATCCGTTTCCCTGTCAGGACCTGCAGCTGGCTCTGAGGGAGCAGAAGAGCTGCGTGGCTCAGCTGACCCTGACCCTGGATCAGCAGCGCCAGGCCTCCTCTCGGCTCTCCCAGCAGGGGGAGCAGGAGACCCTCAGCCTCCAGAGACGCCTCCAGGAGCTCCAGGTTCAGCTGGAGACCGAGCGAGCCAAAGCCCTGGAGATCAGCACTGCGCTGGGGAGGGAGCGGGAGCTGAGGGCGGTGGTCTCCTCTGATGGAGGACCCTCCAGTGGGCAGCGGGTGGACGAGAGTAAGAGGGGTCTCAGCGAGGAGGGGAGTCTGCTGGAAAGACTGCAGAGAGAGCTGGACGACAAACATGCAAAGGTGGGAGGTTTTTTGATGAACTTGCTCCAAAAAGCCACTAGATAGGGGACAAAAGAAGTACATGTATTGCGTTTATCTTCTTTGCATAACTTTACATTTCTGTTGAACTATCAGAACACAGTTGACAGTCGCACTATATAGTAGAGAGAATAGCCAACTGGTCCCACCCATCAATTCTCTTAGGCATTATCGAAACATCCCCACCATTAAACCATGAAACCCCCCAGTCCTTAACCACTTGCAAATCCAGCTTTTGCCCCTCCTGAAATGTCAATTCTAAACATATGTCTCTGATAAACACATATAGAACTAAAACTACAATTTAACAGAGTAAAAGGCAATCAGAGTATAAAACATAATCTATATATATGATTGAAATGATTATATGAACATTTGACACCACACTAGTATCCAAGGTACAAATATTTGTATTTGAAGTCTGCATTTCTTCTTCTCTCTCCTCCAGGTGGTGCAGCTCCTCAGTCAGGTAGAGGCCCAGAAGCTGGAGGTGGTACGAAAAGAGGAGGAGCTTAATTTGGGGAGTCAGAGGTCGAGGCGGGACCAGGAGGTGCTGCTGGAGGCTCGGGCCCAGCTTGAGAGGCTGGAGGTGAGGATGTCTGAGACCCAGGAGCAGCTGGAGGGAGAGACGGAGAGGAGGAAGGGTCTAGAAGAGGAGAAGGAGAAACTGGAGGAGAGGTTACATCAGTCAGGAGAGCAGAGAGGAGGGAGAGAGGGGAGCACACCGGTACAGGGTGATGGACAAAGTGTGAGTGTCAACTGATCACACGCTCTTAATAAACCTTTCACTTTCTGGAGTCTCTTTTAATAATGTGTTGGTTTCTAAACAGCAGGCAGCCAGCGAGTCCACCGATCGCACCAAAGACTGGGTGTTCCAGCAGAAGAGTGGCAATGGTCAGTCAGCAACATCCACCACGGCTCCTCACACGGGGGCTTCTCCAGCCACGCACAGCAGCGGACCACACCACAGTCCTTGGCGCACAGCTGACAAAATCTTCAGCAAACTGCACCTCATTTCCTCCAAGATCAGAGGAATGGCGAACAAGACGACTGGCAGGTAACCAACGCAGCTTTAAGCAATAAGGACAAAGTAACTGGTTGATCTGTTTACTCCACAGAAAATAAAAATAAATAACAAATGGTGTGACCTTTGTACACGTGTGCAGGCTGACTGCAGAGGTGGACAGTGAAGAGTTATCCTGGGTGCAGTCCAATGTTGATGAGGTCATCACTATGCTGCAGCAGTCCCCAGGGCTACCCTCAATCCCTGAGGTCAGTGTTTTATGTTTATATAAAATATGTGTTATGTTTAATTTACGATATAGAGGTAATATATGAAATACATTTACTTAAGAAGTAAACACTTTGCTTTTGATAGAAAATTGTTGTTGATTGTTTATTTACTTTTTGAACGTCTGTAGTCTATCAACCTCCTAACATGGTTGTGACTTCCTATGTGTTTCAGAGTGTGTCCCTGCCGGCAGGAGGCTCCTCCAGCTCCTCCAACTCCCTGACGGAGCGGCTGCTGAGGCAGAACGCTGAGCTGACAGGTTTCGTCAGCCGTCTGACCGAGGAGAAGAACGATCTGAGGAACCACACGCTGCGTCTGGAGGAAGAGCTGCGCCGCTACCGGCAGGCTGGCCTGGGACCTGACGAGAGCGTGAGTACATCAAATCAAATCAAGTTTTATTTATATAGCACATTTATAAACGATTTTTGGTCGAGCCAAAGTGCTGTACATATAATAAAAATAGCCTACAGTAGAGACACTTTACAGCAAATACAACAGCACAGATTGTTCAGAATATCAGTATGAGAAAAACGACACCCTCTGTCCTTAGACCCTCTGTCCTTAGACCCTCACATCGTACAAGGAAAAACTTCCAGAGAAAACCCACAGTTTAAAAAAAGGGGGGAAAATGGGAGAAACCTCAGGGAGAGCAACAGAGGAGGGATCCCTCTCCCAGGAATGACATGACAGGAAGTGCTATTGGGATGACCTGCTATGATATCATTAACATTGCCTTTCATCTGACATTCAATACAGACGGCTGTTACTAAATATCCTCGTTTATTTTTGGTCCTGCAGTCCAGCAGCAGGAGAGGAGGGTCCAAGTCGGACTCGGCAGGTTTGATCCTCTCTCAGGAGCGGGAAGTTTGGACGAGAGAGAAGCTCCGCCTGGAGAAAGCTTTAATTCTGGCTCAGGCCCAGGTGGCCCGACTCCGGGGGGAGATGAGGAGTGACGCCCTGCGGGAGATCACTGGACCTGAGAGTGACAACGCTGCACTAAAGGTCAGTTTAAAACAGCTTATAACTCACTGAAATGTAGGAGCTTAGAGTCTCCATGTGTAATTATATCATTTGTCTCTTTTCCTTTGCCTCCAGAGGATGTACGGGAAGTACTTGAGGTCAGAAAGCTTCCGCAAGGCGCTGATCTACCAGAAGAAGTATCTGCTGTTACTGCTGGGCGGCTTCCAGGAGTGTGAGGAGGCCACGCTCTCGCTGCTCTCCAGGATGGGAGGCCGGCCGGCGCTGCCCAGCCTGGACCCCAGCAGCCAGCGGCGCCGCGGGCTGATGCGCTTCAGGTCTGCAGTCAGAGTCTCCATCGCTCTCTCCAGGTAGGAAACCTGAACTCTGTGTTGGAAGGATTCTTCTTCATCTAAATTACAAAGGTCCTCATGTTAACAATAGATGGTGGTGTCATCTCAGAGATTAAAACTTCATATTTTCTGCTCAGAATGCGTTTCCTGGTGAAGCGATGGCACCGGGCGACGGGGATGATCTCCACCACGTCCTCCAGTGTCAACAAGAATGGAACAAGACAGATATTAGGTAACCACAGGATTTCAGGTCCTACATCTTAGACAGTATCATTTAATAGTGAGGCTAAATGCATTTGTATTCCTCTCTCTCTCAGGTACAGAAGCAAGAGACTCGCCGTATCTTCACCCCGGCAGCGTGGAGATGTACAGAGAGCAAGGAAGTGGAGGAGGAAGTGGAGGAGTCTCCAGTGGCAGGGGGCGAAGTGGACGTGAATCACCCAGATCAGCTGTCTCCTCCACACAGCAGAGGTGAAAAATCTGATGCAGCTAACAATTCCTGTTATTATAAATGAACCCAAAACTATTTATTTTCAGGAGTCTAACTAGATTTTATAATGATGATAACCGATATTTCTTAAACAAATGTTTTTATGTTACCTGAAGACCACTATAGTTCTCCAAAACGTGGTGAAACTGTGCTAGAATCCGTCGCTGCCTTTATTTCCTCCTGGCCTCTGAGCTAGGTAAAGGTCCTTATACTGTAAACACTTCAATGTTACCACGGTTTTACCCCTGGCAGCTCAAATTACTCAAGTCTTCAAAAGGGAGAGGTGAGCAATTGCATATTCAGTTTGTTGCAATCTGCACCTTCCCCACTAGATGGCACTAAATGCGACAAGCTGATCTTTTGAAGTGAAAAAATGAAAAACATCAAAATAATTGAAAAGTATAAATTGAAGGCTAACTCAAAGCGAAATTTAGATCTGTATCATATTGTGTCAGTTGTGTTTCTGATATGTTGTGTCTGTGTTTGTGCAGGATTCACATGGCGGGAGACCACGGAGCGCTCACCTGTTCCCACCTGCAGAGCTACGACCCCGACCGGGCGCTCACCGACTACATCTCCAGACTGGAGGCGCTGCAGAGGAGGCTGGGGAGCGTGACATCAGGTAACACACACTGAGCACTGAATTACAATCATACTGTTAGAAAATAAATCAATCAACTAGTGGTTGTTAACTACCTTTCGTTCTCTCCTCAGGTGCTTCTTCATATGCTCAATTGCACTTTGGCTTGAGAAGATAGACGCTGTCAAGTTACTTTGGCTTGAAGAAACTCAGTTGCCTTTTGTCGTGCTGAGCGCTCTGCTGTTTTTCTATCATTCTGGTGTGGACTGTATCTTTCCATGTGGACCAAAACACATTTTTATATTAGTGTACGACATGTTATGTATTCAGGCTTTTTGTCGCCATCACTTGAAAAACAGCTATGTTTGTAATAAATCTGCCTCTTTGTTGTGGATGAGCTTAAATCGTGTATATTGTCTAATGCTAATTTAAGACCTCTTGATTAATTTATATGTTTGTGTTGTATGGGTGGAGCGTTATGTAAAGAATGTTTGGGTTTATCGTTGAGGAGGCTGCTACTGGATCTCCTACACTACACTGTGTTTTGTTTCGGCCAGGAGAACTACAGAGGACCTTTGTAGAGAACGTATTTTTGTAAAGCGTAGGAGCTTTGAATTTTCTGGGTATTTTGTCAAAAACTGAATTAAAGAGGAATACATTATTTGAAAAGAGTTGAGTATTTGGGTCTTTTCTTCTTCTTTTACAAAAATATATTCACAATTCATTTGACATTCAGTGCGGACAGTGTGGGATGATTTTTAGATGTTCTTTTTATTGAAATAAGGAATTAAAACGTTTTTTCCTGAAGCAAAGAACAAACAAAGGACAAAATAAACCATACTATGTATTGCTAAACACAATATTCTCTATAATCAGAAGACATTTCCCGGTTTATTTAAAGCCAATGAACAACAACACAGCCTGTGCAGTGAGACTTTGTAACTCTCTGTTTAGCTGAAGCTAAATAATGTCTCAAAGCAGGAATCATTCAGTTTACTGGATAACTACTAACAAAATAACTCATTCAAATCTGTAATATGGAACTTCTGCTTGGTTTACAGTTAAAAACTAAATTCAACTTGCTGGTCTTTTCAAAATCAACAGATGTTTCCCCTTCATCAAGGCACTGAACATTTTTAAGAATTCACACTGTGAATATTAGCATCTGTGTTCAAGTCAGTCGTACAGTCAGTGCAATTATCTCTGCAAGCACACGTCTCAAAAGCTCATGCATTACTGTTGACATTGATGGGTAGAAAAGTGCAGGAGAAAGCACTCAAACTAAACAATTGGACGTTTTTAGGCAGAGCGAAGTGCGTTCATCTATTAAATCCTAAATTCAAGTCCCAGGAAGTTGCAGCTCCACTTCAACACTCAGGATGTTTCCTCGTGTCTCTCACTGTGCTCTCCTCTTGTATTTGATGACGGGGTTGTGAGGGGTGTGAATCATCGTGGTGTAGTTGATTGTGGGGAAATATCCATCCACCAGGTCAAAGTCGTACATGCGCAGTAAAGTAGACCAGATGGTTTTGATCTGGACGTAAGCAAAGTTCTCCCCGATGCAGCGATGGCGGCCTGAAGAGCAGACAGAGAAGTTTAGATTTTCTTGTGAGGTTATAAGCAGGTGTTGTTCATGATTTGATTTAAATCCACAGCTAAAAAATGAAATACAAATGTAGATAGAAAACTGAATTACAGGTACATAATTGATAAATGAGACCCACTTCTTTCATGAAAATGATAGATTTTCTCATACCAGCTCCGAAGGGCACGTAGGCGAACTTCTCCCCCGCTGCAGGGTTGTCGTTGAGGTAGCGGTCGGGGCTGAACTCCATCCTTTCGTCCCAGGTGTCCTGCAGACGCTGGTTGACGGTCGGGGAGACGCACACCTGGTGTCCCACAGGGATGGTGTATCCTGCTGCAGTCTAACAGAAAGGAAAAAACATGCATATTGAATTACAGAGATACCATCATGTTAAGTACTATAAAGAAATAACAAAACAAACAAACTGTGTAGTTCTTACCTGAAGAGAGCGGGCCATCCTCATCATGGTCATGATTGGCGGGCGCAGACGCAGGGTCTCCTTCAAACAGCGCTCCAACAGGCTGAGGTCTTTCAGCTGAGGACAACAACAGGAAAATATTCAGATTGACTAACTCAAGAATATGAGAAGAACCACTTACAGTATAGTGTCAAAAAGCAACAGCCATTTATGACTTTTGGTGTATTTTCTTTAACAAAATGTGATATTGATCTTGATGCAGTTAATTATTATTAGTTCTTTTTAACTACAGTATATTAAATATAACGGCAGTAGCCTGAAAACTGTGTTGTGGTTTATACAACATCACACATTTATAAGTGTGTTATTAATTACACCCAGGAAAAGCAGCACCACCTAGTGCGATATGTCACTCAGTTAAGGTAGAAACAAGATGCAAAACGTTTTTAATGTACATTACTACAATCAGCCTTTTTGTACCTGATCAAGGTCGAGTGCAGGCAGGTCTTCTCCGCACACGGCCTTCTGCTCGGCGTAGCATTTCTCCTGCAGAGCTTTGTCTCTGGCCAAGAAGAAGCCCATCCAGGCGCTGGTGGTGGAGGAGGTGTGCTGCCCCGCCAGGAGCAGACCAATCAGCATCCCCGCAATCTCACTATCGTTCAAGGGGCGTCCGTCTCTGACAGGGGAACAGATTCAAGGGTTAGAAAATCATATTTGAAAAGTTTTAGCAAAGAGCTTTCCAAATACCTTTTGGTGATTTGCTCCGATGGTAATGTTAGCAACTCCTTACTCTCCGATATCACTTTCTTTATAAGCCCAGCTGCATTTTCAAAACATAATGTAGTTTACCAGGAGTAACATCTCTGAAGGATCCTCAGCTAAGTGACCTCTTGTATTTAAACTTAAATAGAATATAGAAGTAAGTGTAGTGGATTTCACGATGTTAAACATATAAACGTTTATGTTTTTTAATGATTTGATTTAGATGCAGTTATTAAGGGTCACAGGCATCTCTAACATTTGAAAAAGTTCTGCCTTAGAAAAGAGTCAGGATACAAATTAAATATCTATCTTAAAAAGTATTTTTAGACATACACTTAGATCCGCCAAGGCAAAAAGGTGATCCAGTCGTATGAGCTCAGAATTGAAACCATGCTGTAATTCTTTCTAGAAGCTCTCTTACTTGTAGGTGGCATCGATGAGGGTCTGCAGGATGTCGTCCACTTTCTCTCCAGATTGCCTGCGCTTCTGAGTCACCTTGGAAAAAATGTTCTTGATCTCTCTGTGAGCATTGTCCCTCTTCCTAAAAGAGAAAGAGGTTATATTTGTGTTATTATTTATACATATACTAGAAAGTTAATACATCTGAGGTAAAGTTCAATCAGGTGTTTTATGTATGTGTTCTCTTCTTTCTTTGAATGAACTAATCCAGTGTTTTGGATTATCTTGGATTGTTATATGCTAATCTTTATTCATGAACAGCAGTCGCACCTGAAGCTGGGCAGGGGCAGCCAGCCGGGCAGCAGCCAGGCAGCGTGGCTGAATCCTCCATCCAGGTCTGCATAGAGCTGAGCTACGTGCTCATTCATCATGCTGCGGATCTCCTTCCCATGCAGGCAGCTGCTGGCCGTCAGGATGATCAGCTCAGACAAGGCCTCGAACAGGTCTGAAACAGGCCAAACGTGTATTCATTAGGAACCAGAAACAGCAACAACCCAAAGAAATCCCACTGACAATCGGTTAAAAAGTATGATTTCATATTACTACGAAACCATTTTCCTGCTTGCATTAGGTTCTGCTGTTTTGGACTCCAAAATAAGTCTGTCACTTGTTACTTTCCTAATATACATGTATTTGTGAAGGATCTTACTTTTCTCCCCGCTGTCTCCCCATCTCTGAAAATACTCGATGGTCTCTGCTTCGATGATTTTCACATGTTCCTTAAAATGAGCGATGTTCAGTCCGGTCTTCAACATCTTCTTTTGTTCCAGAAAGATCTGCAAAATATTAAAGAGAGTGGGAATTGTATCTACAAATCTACTTTCCTGGATCTTATCAATTCAACAGAATTCATAATGTTCTTTTCTAATGTGTAAATGAATGTGGTTCCACTCACATGGTTGGGCACGTCGTAGGCTACTCCTTTGCCAAACACTGGAGTGGTCAGTCTGGAATAAACGTCCTCAGCATTCAGGTCCTCATTCTTGCTGTTGAACATCAGTGTGGCAGCTTCACTGCCCAGCAGGTAAGTGAAGGTACTCCCCACCATGGTGAAGCTGAACACAGGGCCGTACTGAGGGGGGACAGCAGAGACACAGGGGTTAAAACAGTGCTGGGGGGGTCGGGACCAACTAAAAATGAGGGGCCGCAAGTCAATTCCTCTAGTGTTGTTTTATTTAACTATGGATAATCTTTGCTTTTTTTTTTAGGGATATAGGACTTTTTTTAAATTGTTTTAATCACTTATTTTATTTGCTTGCCATAAACAATACAACTGATATCAGAAGTAGACATTTTGTAGGCAGTTGAACAAGGTGGAAAGGTCAAGTGTGTACGTGGGCAAATCACTGTGTATGGGAGGGGGAAATAAGATAAAGTCAAGACTAAAACATATTATGTGCATGGAGCTGCATCTAATATATTTAAACATTTATCCTGTAAGATCATGATCCGGTTTACAGTGTGTTAGCCTGTTTGGACATTTTGAAATGGCTTGGTTTTGTCTGCCCCAACAGTCCCAAACCTACAAATATTTAGTTGAATATCACTGAAAAACTGCCAATATTAAGACTTATAAAGTTGGAACAGTGACAGTGAATTTCTAGACAGCAATGAATCTAATAATGTAAACATAGTGATGTACTAATCATTTATATTCTACTCCAATACTTACTTTTTCATATGCATTTTCAAGAAATTCAATGGGACTTTTTCCAAATGCAATAGCATGACCCAGGAAGGGGATGCTGGAGGGAATGTAAGGTGGGTATTTCTGCAAAAGGAAACATGATAACAGTGGATGATTAATACATGCTTACAGGGAATTTCAACAACAATTTAAGGCACTGACTTTTCCTTCTTCCTACTTACCAGATCAGTGTCTGGAGACTCTTTGAGCAGCATTTTAGTAATATATCCCAGAGCGAGAGTGATGACAGAAGCAGCCAGCACCACGGAGGTCAGGTTGTCGCTCACTTTCCCAACAGTGTCCCCGAACAGCCTACTGCCCATTTCATAAAATTGAACAGACATGTTTACTTCTTCCTCTGGTCCACTAAAACTAGAGGGAATACACGTCTACCTATGCAAAGTTCCCACGGCGGATAAACGTCCAGTTCATCTGATGTTAATCGTCGATATTGTTTCGGCTTCTCTCTACCTGTCAATAGCCGCCCCGCCCCCGCCTGACCAACAGCGGCTTTCTATTGGCTGCTGACCGCGTGTCCGTCAAGCAGCCGCGCTGTGATTGGCTGCCGGCACCTGAACCGATGTCTGGCTATATGATGTCACTCCAGCGGGACAAACAAGGTCTGCGCCATCGATTGATAGGATGCCCAGACACTACAAATCAAACTAGTTAAATTCAAACGTTGACGTTTCCCTCAAAACACGTTAAATAATGAAAAAGGTTAGTGTCGGTAACCAAGAGAGGTAAGGAAATATAATATGCACTTAGACATTTATTATTTATTATGGAAAATAAGCCAGCAGTTTGCTGCCAACTGGTAGTGTGTTAGAGGCTCATCAATAAGGATGACTTAAAATTGGCTTACAATTATAAAGTTAAGTTTGGGTCTTTTTTTAGATGTTATTAACCTGCAATATGTAGTTTTTTTCTTCATGTACATTAATCAGTTTGTTTCATGGTTGCATCACCTAAATATGATTTAATACTATTGTGTGTTTAGTGTTTCAGTCTGAAGCTATTAGTCATGTTGAGGACTTAAAGTGGTTTCTTTATAGTCTCCACACAACACCACCAACTTCCTTCACTTTAAAACTATTTTCATGAACATATCATTTTACAATTGCCACCAGCCTATTCTATACCATCTATCATTTGATTCTTTTAATAAAGCACAATTTGTGGTTCAGAGTTTTCAGCACAAAATCCAACACATCGTCATTCATACATCGGTTTATTAAAACAAAACATTAAATAAACATATTTACATGCACTCCAAATATATGAATGGTCAAAAATACACAATGTGAGGTTGTGACAAATATCAGTAAGCATAATATACATAACGAGGCGTTGTGAAAAGGCCAACATATTGCAGTCAAATGAAAGTCAGTAAGAAAAACTTTGATATTTGGCAGCTGTGGTTTCCTAAACACTTTTTCAGCCATAGGCATATTTGTCCAAAACGCTTTTATCATTTGATGTCATCTGTCCACTCAGCTTCATCAAAAGCTTCACAATAAGGCCAGCCTGCAAGAAAATGATAAACATAATTGAGACCGGGTTATTCAGACATTATTTGAATACTATATTTTAAAAACAACCTTGAACCATTTACTTAGTTTTAGCTTGACATCCTGTAGCAGTTACCTGTTTTGTGTGCACAATGAAGTTCATCTTATTGTCCCCGCTGTGTATCTGGAAGTACTGGTCAGCATGTCCGAGCTGCCACATGAATGTGCTGTACTCCAAACTGATGAGAAGGACCTGGGAGGGCAGAGGTAGATAGATAGATACTTTATTGATCCCAACTTAGGAAATTATTTTGTTACATACTGAGCATGCAAAAAGAGAAAGATTACAGCAAATGTTCAATTAAAACACCAAAAAGCTATCAAAAATGATTACAAACGTATTAAATGTAACCCTTTTTACATTGTGTTTTCCCCTTAAGTTGGAAAAATTATCCTTAAAAAAGTATATCTTATTCCACATATCTAAACTTACAATTGAAGCTGTATTATGTTTAAATAAATAGGTACAATTATTAGCTAAAATAATACTGATAAAATGTTTTAAATAAAGTGCAATATTCAAAACAGGACTCCATGTTATCTGGCAGCACCAAATGGAGATAGTCTTGATGTATTTTGAATACTTTTTTTTACATACTAATTTCTGTTGGTTTAAACAATTCTTTGCTGCCTGGCATTAGTTATTACTGATTGTTCCATTGGTGTGTCTGAGGATTAAGTGGAGACAAGTTAATCTTGTTTTCACCGCTTACAAAAGCACAAAACACATATTAAAACATCTGGTGTTTAAAACATAGAATAAAACATGGCAACACCTTTGTCTCCATATTCATGAGGTGCAGCCCCTTGGTGTTGATCCCGACGTAAACGCGGATCACTTTGTGGTTGCTGGCGCTGGCCTTGGTGTAGACCTGGCCCGTGAAGAAGGCCGCTCCGTAGGTGGGGATGTCCCAGCAGTTCTGCAGGAAGAGCCGCTGCAGGTGGTGCATCTCTTTACTCACCCCCTCACTGGTGCTCAGGGCCTGTGGGAGAGGGAGAGAACAGCCTGTCAGTGAAGCAGGTGGATTTCATTTAAAGATGGAGAGGAATATGTACAATGAAAACTCCCAGTGTACTTTGTACTCATGAAGAATCCTGTTAGTCCAGTGGTACGCCTTGCTTTTCACTTTGGATATCGGCACAATTGATTTCAGGTTTTCCTCGCTGTTGGGGAGAAATGCATCTTTTACTGTATACAACAACTGAAGCTGGTTGTGTGGCATATCACAGACAACAAGGATCATTTAAGAGGTCAGTGCAAAATGTTGTAAAGCATTAGAAACAATATTTTACTTGAGGAATCCTTGCTTGTGCTTCTTGCTCTCATAGCTGCCGTAGATGATCTGCAGGAGGAGGCTGGCCAGTGTGATGAGCTTGCTGTCGGGCGCAGTAAAGAAGCCCTTCAGGAGGCTGTGGCGGGCCTCGTCGAACAGAATGAGGATGGCCAGAGGGTCCTCTATCTTTTTCTCGACATCCAGAGGCAGCCTGACATCTCTGCGGAGGAAGAGCTGAGGCGTTTCCCTCTGAGGATCCAGCACCGTCAGTTCCGTCACGATCTCCGTCCAGATCCTCAGGTGCTGCAGGGGCTTGTGGTAAGGCTTCAGCTGCAGGTCTGACACACAATGTACACCAATGTTACTGAAATAGTTTTTGTTGCATTTATTATTGTAATACTATTATCCCTAAATCAAAACCAAATATACTACATTTGATCACATTTTTCCAACATAACTTTTATATTGATAAAATCCTATGAAGTTGACTGAGCAGGTCTTACGATGCGGTAATACTTTAATGGTCAGATCAAGTCTGAAATGTGACTTGCATCACAGCAGCTCCATGTGTAACATCAACATAGACACATATCAAGACACAATACATGAAAAACAAACAGACATTTCACATAAGAGCACAATCACTGAGAGATCTTAGCTGGTTTTATAGCGAGAGGATACATTTACGAGCAATTTCATCACATGTGTCTTAAGATTGAACTCACGGAGGTTCTCGGAGCAGATCCAGATGGTGAAGTACTGCTGTGTGTCCTGTGAGAGACGCATGCCTTCCATGATCTGCTGCACGGTGGTGTTGTTGCCGTGCTTCAGCTCCACAGAGCGGTACGAGCCGTCCATGCGGTAGATACGCACCTTCTCATACTGTGGAGAACAAAAACGTACCATTAAAAACTAAGTGAAACAGTTTAGATCTTTGTTTGATCTGAAGGACAACACTTGAGGAGTTAGTATCATCTAACGAGCAGTAGACTAAACTACCACAGAAAGATGTAAAAGCATCTTTCTTCCTTAACAATTCAATATATATAAGCAGGCATTACAATTCTTTTTATATGACATGTTCTTTAAAAATAGACAAATGCACAGCTGGGACACAGTGTATGGACACTATAACATACACATAAACCACAACAAAAGCTTGATTTAATCAAAATGCATGGATGGAGTAAGTTTATACTTTAGGCTGTGACAACGTCTCGTCAGAAAAGTCTCCATTTATGGACAAAGTGTGGTAAGCTTATAAAAATGTGTAACTCATAGGGTTGCAAAGGGGCGGAACATTTCCGGTAAATTTCCGGAAAGTTACCGGAAAGTTTCCATGGGAAGTTAAGCTGGGGAATTTTGGAAATATTAGATGCAAAATTAAACAAAAAACATGACATTTCAACAGATTTTCTTATTTAATTTTTTTGAAGTAAAACAGAACAAGTTTGAATTATTTTATTGAACAATTATTTGTTTCATTGAAGAATGAAAACAGGAATGTTGAGTGCCTGTAGGGGGTGTGGTCTCAATAGCCATGCAGTAAGCAGTGTGCTATGGCATGGATATTCAAGTGTACTTGAATGGCATCTGTTTGTTTTAGTCAAGATTATGCTAAAATATACTTTCCCCAACTATATTTAAGTTCCCTACGAAGAGCCAACCTTCAATTTAGAAAATTCCCAGTTTATTCCCATGGAAAGTTTCCATCTTTGAAAATTCCCGGAATTTTGCAACCCTAGTAACTTACAATATCATGGATATACTTCTAGCCAAAGCAATTTGGAAGCGGCATGAGATCAGCTTTAACACTGTGGTGTAACACTTTAGTGTCATGTTTGCAAAGTAATTAGGTGAGTGTGGGATGTGTGACTCACAGGTTTGCTGCTGGTTTGCTGCAGGAGCTTCACCGTCTCCTCCCATTCGTTCTGTTTGTTCTCCTCACACACCTGAAGAGGGGAGCGCTTCTGCTGGTCTTCCATGTGCTGTAGGTGGGAACGTCAATATCAGTATTGACTGGTTATTGTCTTACATAATTACTATATTATGAGATGTAATATAGTGTGTCTTCATACATATGCGCTTTGTCTAAAAATCATACTTACAAAATCATCAAATAATATTGCAATTTTTGATGTGCAATGAACATAAAATATTACATTTGTCAAGCTGTGAACAAGTTATCGACATAATTGTATTAATATTTGCAAAAAGCCTTGTGGTCATGTATAATTTATCATGACATTTATGTTATTTTGCTTGTGCATTACAGAAAAAAAGACATCATTAAATTACATTTAAAAAAGGCTCAAGTAGTTAAGGGAAACAATCACTGTTTTTTTCAACAAGTTTACAATAGATATACGATTTCTATTGCTTTACTGATATTACAAATCAAACAGTGTTCATTGTTCATAATGGAAAGTAGGTGGAGGGGTGATCAATATCTCATGTTGAATTATAATAGCAGCTAGAAAATCATCCATAGTAGTTATGGGAAAAAAATTAAGAGGAACACGGCAAATGTTAGGTAAACGTCACATGTCGTACCCGGTCGATCTCGGGGTGCTGCAGCAGGAGTTGCACGATCTCTGCGTGGCCCCCCCGGGCTGCGAAGTGCAGCGGAGAGCTGAGCTGGCCGTTCAGCAGGTTGGGATTACAGTTACCTTTCTCCAGTAACAGCTTGGTCGCCTCCACTTTACCGTGCCTGCATTGAACCAAACTATGCTTTACCACAAGAACGCATAAACAACACAAACAAAAAATCGGAGAAAGTGAGAGCTTTTGGCTACTTGAGATGAGACGTACCAGCAGGAGTAGTGGATGGGAGCCCAGTGGTCGCTGTCCAGCTGTTTGACAGAGAAACCGCTGTCCAGGAGCTTCAGCAGCAGCTCTGTGTCTCCCTCACAGGCGCTGCGGTGGAGAGGGAAGTCTTCCACCCACTGGCGCTCCCTGCAGAGAATTGTCTTCATTTTATTTTCATGACCAAATAAGAAATTAGACACAGAAAGGAGTAGCAATTGACTGGAGAAGAAGGTCAAAACAATGTGGATCATGTAAGAATAACCACTCACGTGTCTTCTGCCACACAGTTAGGGCCATGCTGCCACTTCTCCCTCTGTGGGATCTGGATCTTGGAGTAGTCGGGCGCTCCGAGACCAAAGTAAGGGTTGATGATAACTTTATCCACCTGCAAACAAAAAGTCAGACAAAGAGGATAAACAAAGGGAAGGGGATGAGATGATTTTTCAAGTTTATAGTACTAACAAAAGGACACTTCCATGTTTTAGACCAGTGCTTCTCAAAGTGTGGTCCGTGAGCGCCCCCTAGTGGTCCGTGAGTATATTGGTAAAATTTCACATTTGAAATAAATAAATAAATGTAAGTTTTCCGCACTCTCGCGGGAATATCTCCGCAATGGAGCGAGCTTAAGTTTCATTGCATGATATAGCCCAGATAAACACCTTCATCACACATGTTGCCACTTGTTTGTACCATTTTCAGGCGATTTGTAAAAAACGATGTGTTTTTGGATATTTGTGGAGTTAGGTGGTCCGCGAGTGTTTTTTTATTGGTTAAGTGGTCCTTGGTATAAAAAAGTTTGAGAAACACTGTTTTAGACAACCAATCTCCCCTGGTCTACTACATAAATCGTGTCAATTTCCCAGCCATTTCTATAAGGTATCTCCTGGTTCTTAAGAGGGTTGTCTCACTCGGTTGGTGTACTGCAGATCTGAGCCGTACAGCGGGTTGAGGATGCACATGTCTGCCTTCTCCAGGGACATCATCTTGCTCTTGATCTCCAGAGCGGTGTAGCCCATGTGCAGACCCTCCTCACTCAGTTTGCCCTCGCTGCTGTAGGCCGGGTTGCTGACGTTGGTCTTCACCCGCTCAACAGGTGCCGGTCTGAACAGGGCGGGGATGGCGTGAGGCACGCTGTGCTGCTCTGCTAACCACCTGTTGACGTCAAAGAGACAACGTTAACTTTTCTAAAGCTTCATCCGAAAAGAGTAGAGCTCGGTCGAGTAGTATTTTTTCCAGACTTAATAAAACAACCTAGAAGAATAAGGTGTCAGCCATTATAAGAGCTGGTCAAATTGTCTAAATGTTAAATAAAGCCACTTCAATGCTTCCTTTTCTTACATTCTTTAGAACAGGGAACACTAGATTATCTTTTACCGGCACCATTCATCCATCAATAACACCTCACTCTTCCATCGTGTAGACGTGTACTATGTATGACTAGAAATCAACCTTCTCAGGAGATGTGATTCTGTTTTAGACAGCAATCCCTACTTGAATTATACAACATTTAGTTTGTTACTGTTCTCATATGACTTATAAAGAAAGTTGCTTTTCCAAAAAACATCATAGTCAGTTTGATTATTCAGGTGCATATGAATTCTCCTTCACATCTTTACTTGAACTCATGAAGGGGTTAGAGGTAGACATATGGCATAATGTATTGACTATTTGACCGCAGTCTGTGTATCTGAATATATCCTCACTTGTCTAAGGCCAGGAGCATCTTGGAGGTGCTGGGGCAGAAGTGGGCACTGGTCTCGCTGCACACCCGCATGATGTCCTGGAAGCAGTAGAAGCTCGGGCTCCCGGCGCTGTGCAATGGCTTGCTGTTGTCTGTTCAGAGTAATTTATTAGTATACAGAATGTAAACAATGTTTTACAATGTCTGAGGCATCGATTTTGTGTGAAGGATCCTTGGTGTTACGCTCACCTTTAACACTGACTGGCACGACAAAAAGCGAGGCCTCTTTTCCTTCATTGTTTCCATCGAGGGGGAATTTCTTCATATGAACCACACGCTTTCCTGAAACACAAAAGTGTCAGGATCAGCAGTGAGTCATGAGTAAACCATTCCTTCACTTTAAAGAGCAACAACATCTTTAAATGACAGGCAGCAGTTGTGATGCTGTATGCACGGCTGAAATGTGAACTATTCTTGAGTGTGAATGTCCAACACTCACCGATGAAGCTTTGGTTGTTGGATATTGATCTGACGGTTTCGTCCACATAATCCAATATGGATTTGGATTTGTCTCCTGCAACTTGGATTTTTGTCGCCAGGAGGACTTTCTTTCTTTTCTTCTCCTTCCCCTCCAAAGGCACTTCAATCAGCAGGATCTGTTCAGGAAACATAAAAGCTTAGTTGAACAATTCTGAAATGAAAGGTGGTTAAATGGCTGGTTCAAAATCTGCTTAGAAGTCATTGGTTAGGTGTTTTAGTGTATCGTTTTAAATGTAATTGTTTTTCATTTTTGTTCAATTTATTATTGGTGATTTACCATTTACTGCTTTAAATACTTTTATTTTTATTTATTTTTAAGGCAATATAGTGTCAGTTTAAATTAGGTTGCAGTTTAGAAAAATCTTTTTATTTTAGTGCAAAAAAACCTTGTAAAACACAAGGAAATGTAAAAACAACATTAACTATATTCAGCTTTCTTTGATAAGTGTATATTCCTCAGAAGACAGATATGTTTCCTCTTTGTCTCTTCTATTTTAGATATGATATAATTTGACTTTGCTTAGACATTGAGGCCAGTAAGTTATTTGTTTTCTGACTCAGGATATTTACCTCATAAGCTTTGGCTCTGTACTCCTTTGAGCTCAGGCTGACTTGACTCTTCGGGCGAATGACAGCCACAAACACATCCTCCAGGCTGTCCTCGTTGCCCATCCTGCTGACTCTCTCTCAGTCCCGACACAAGGTTCTACACAAGGGCCAAATGCTGTGGAGAGGCATCCCTGAAACAGATCACAGTTAATGTCATTATGAATGTTGTCATAATACTCACATTGAGCTTGATGTAAAAGCTTGGAAATTCAGACAAAACCAAATTCAGAAACAACCAAATGACAGCAATATAATGATATATAATGATGATTAAATGTTTATTTAATCAATATGATACTTGATATTTAAAGTAAAGGCACCTCAAGACCGGGGCTTATGGCATGCTTTAAGAGAATGTTATAATAATGCTTTTCACAAGTATCTGCAATACAGAACAGGCTTCAGGTTTAACTCACTCTTTATAGACATACAACTAATAAACAGCAATACATTAACATTAAAAAACCATCCGCTCAGACATCAACTTGTTGAGTTCAAAGTGAGGTCACGCCCCGGAAACCAAACTATGTTGTCTTCAAACAGTTATTACACAAAGTGTGTTATCTACTATTTAGACTACACTCAAAGCTGCTGGATCAAACTAGCGTTGACACATTTCCTCCCGTACAATAAACACGATCAACTTGTAGGTCTGAATCAGCAGCTGTAGCCGGGATGCTACAGTCGTCATCACCGCTTTTCCGCTCTTAAATCAGATGAAACTTACCTAAAGCTTCGTGTCTTTTTCCTCCAGCAGACCAGAAACAGCTTTTCTCAGCCCTCGGTTAGTTTCACCATGTTTATTTCATCAGACTCTGCTCCTGGTGAACTTCCACGGCAGATATGTGTGTTGCGGTCGCTGCAGGCCTGTAACTTTGGGGCAGGGCTGCACACACACAAACAGAGGAATCGCGTTACGTTCCATGACAGCAGCTCGGCTCGGAAAACAGAGGACTCTGGCGGTGAGGGGGACTCAGTGCGGCAGCATTAAATATTGACATACTCAAATGTGTTGTATTTCTTTCCTGGAAGTATTTGAAAAACCCCCAGAAGAATTCAAAGCGTGCTTGTGAAAAATATGTATTTTTAGACATAGTGTGTAGGTGTAGGCCGTGTAAGGAGATAATCATTGAAATTCCCACGTTTTATTTCATTCTGCGCACTTAGCTAGAGTTAGCAGAAACTGACCACATGATCTCCCTAAACTGCATGAAGTGCACCTGCTTAAGGTATGGTTCAAGTTAATTGATAATAAAAGTAGTTATTGCCTTTTTTACGAGCAAACTGTTCTTAAATAAAGTAAAGTAACTTCAGCCTGATTAGAGTCCCAGTCCATATCTATTCGTAATTGAATTAATTCTTAATCCATATCTATTCTTCTTGAACAAAGCTAAGCTAACTTGCATGTTTCCCTGGTTATTATACCCCTCCTAAATGTATGTAATCTTCTTACACATTGTTAGAGCCCATAAAGACACGATTACCGTATCTTAACCTTCTAACCGAAATCAAAAAGTTTTTAGGAGTTTATATTGATAGTGGTTTCTGTTTCATTTAGGGTTAAGTATAATCAAATCATGTATGAAGAACTGTTCTTTTCCAAAAGGGGTCTCATCATAACACATTGTACTAACAAGTACAGCATGGCCTTTTTATGTATACATTGTTGGTTTTAATGTGGATAGAATCAATTTCACAATATTCAACTTCATCGGCTAATAATATGTACATTTTAATTGTAGAGATTGTACAAAACTTCAGCATATAATATATTGGCATGTAACACAAAGCAACTGAAACATTTAGTGGTCTCTTTGAAACAAAACATAATATACAACGTCGATACAATAACTAAAATGCACCACTAAGAATATCAGGTGCAGCTTAAGTGCATAAATGAGACATGGCTTTGGTTTTATTCAGATATATATATTATAACATATTTTTTCAGTTTTCCTTGGACCACAGCAAACTGTTCCCTCCTCTCTCTACAGTTTCAGGACTTCTTGTCTTTGCACTGACTGAGCATGTCCTGCATCTTCTCCTGGATGTCTGCCACCCTCTTGGCCCACTTCTCCCGCACCTCGTCTTCGTCGTCCTCGGTAACAGCTGTGTACGCCATGAGGGCGATGAGGCCCATGTGGAACAGGTGGGTGATGTGTGAACAGCGGCGCTCCATGATCTCACGGTCGCCGTCGCAGTTGTCCAGGTACACCTTCAGCAGAGGTCTTCCAAACAGCAACTTGGTACCCATCACACCGCGGTAGTACACATCCAGGCTCATGTCACTCTTGTCCCTCTCATAAGTCTTCTCAAAATTCTCCATGTAGCGCTGACTGTTGTCAGGATCTTTCTTCACATTCCCCACCATGTTGTTGAAGGCGGTGTACTGGTGCTTGATATACTCCTCGTAATTGCCGTAGGTTTCGTTCACCTCGTCGATGCGGATCCGCCTCAGGCATTGGTGGTTCTTTTCGGAGATGCTCTCCAGTTTGGTGTGGAGCGACTGGAAGTCTTTGTCTAGAGCGTGGCCCTCCTCCTCAATCAGGCCCTTGCGAGCAACCCCAACCAGGGAAGAGACTATGCCAAAGATGGGGTCGATGGAGGAGGCGAAGGAGGTCACCTTCTCCACGCAGCACAGCACCTTGGCTGCTGTTTTCTTGATCTTCTCTGCATCCGCCATCACTGCTGCTGCTCTTCTGCCGTGTTAAGGATCACACAAAGTGAGTCTGGAGGCTGGAGATATACAAAAAAATAAGCATATGTTTAAAAATATATATCTTAAACCAGTGTAGATTTAAAACTGAATCCTAACTCTGCATGTTAGCTTGATCTTCTGGACCCTATCTAAAAGCTTTACCTAAAAGATTGCCTCAGAGGGTCTCTTCTTGGATTTCCCTAGATATTTAACTTATGGCTTGCCTCAGGTTGCTCGGGCTACGGCCCACATGTCACCAGCTGCTGCACACATGCCATATTGTTGTATGTGTCATCTTACAGTCTAATGTTTCTGGCAACAGGTCACAATGGGGGCTTCTGTTGTCCGCAGTTACACATACCGCTTCAAAATTCAATAATTAATATTTTCATAATTTAATCTTTACATAATTTTCTCAATTCTTTGATTGGTAAATAAAACTTCAGAAAATAGTTAAAGCCATTGAAGATCCTCTCAACTTCCTAAATTGGCATTAAAATTGCCTAGAGAGTTGGTTAAATATCAAATGAGACAATCAAATATTCATACGTGAGATGACGGAACCCGTGGATTTTGGGCATTTGAACTATAAACAAATATCCAAATTAAGCATTCAGTTGAAAATGTGTAGTGTGGTGTTTTGGAAATGATTAATTATATAAGATGTTCTTATGAAAAGAATGCAGTATTACAAATGATGTCCGATTGTAATGCATCGTTCTCATAGTTGTGACATTAATCATCCATCTCAATGTTGTCCTGCATGAAAATTCAGGGACCACAGTGGGTGTGTCTTCCTAGTAATACAAGAAAGACTGGAAATAAACAAATGTTTACATGCCTTAACCTTCAATGTAGCAGCTTCTTCAATTTAATAAGCTCTATTGGCTATTTGGCACCTTTAACTTTAACACAGGAAGTGTTACTTTGTTTGTTTTCAAGCCTAGTTCTCTCATTTCCTGATTCCCAGCCTCACACACACGCTATACAATCAGAAAATATTGGTGTCTGTAAATGCTACTAGTATACAAACTGTAGTATCATATAATGTCCTTTGTTTTCTGTCATGTTTGTATTAATGTTTGGAACTAATTGAAGCAGGTCACCATTGTAAAAGAGGTCTATGATCTCAATGGGTTTTATCTGTATAAATAAAGGTTTTGAATTGAATTGAATTGACACACACATGAATCATCCTGTTAATGCATCAGTCCTAGCTGACTCAGCTATCACACACAGTTTAAACATCCTTCAGATCAACGATTAGAAAGCAATGAGACGACAGATATTTACTCACCAGAGATAAAACTGCTGGAATCACTCAGTCTACTGAAGCCGTCTGACTTTCCTTTCCACCATTTTCCTCCCTAGTCAAATAAGGCCAGCCCCTGCCTGCCAAATAAGGGAGTAAACATGAGGAAGAGACTCATGCATGCTCTGTGCTGATTGGAGGAGGGGAGTTCCTCCAGAAGCACTGCAGCTGTAAGCTCCACCCACAGGCAGTGAATGACAGGGCATCCTTTTAATTGTGTTGTTTTACTCACGGGTTCCCACACACCTTCCAAACCAGTACTGGTGATCAGAAATAACACAGAGAGTATCAGTGGACAGAAGTGAAACCAGGAAACAGGATCTCTTTTATGTCTGAGTATCACATAAATCTATGAAGACAATGCAAACTGAACACGTCACAGTTGATAATATTCCATCAATTTATGTCTAGATTTATGCACTTGAATACGTTTTTAAGCAGTTACACATTCAATTAGATGTGAGGGGTCAGTTCAACCAAAATGACAAAATAGATATTCTCAGATATGATTATTTGTTTCACAACAAGCAGAAATATTTGGTTTTTAAAAATATAAACAATACAAATGGAATTTTCTTTACAGTGCTCTGAGAATAAAAATTACATTTGAGGTTTTCATCAGTAACATTTCTTTCTACATAGCCTACAGTGTTACAGAAAAGGCACTGTTTTCATTGTGATTGTATTAAAATGTATATCAGCAATGTGTTGGCATGTAACCCAAAGTGGCCTGAACGTACCAATCACATAAATGCTTGTTCAACGATTCACATAGTCTTAGGAAATAAAACTTTAATTATTGCATGAGCAAAATTATGCAGTAAGGATATAATAATAATAATGGGTTTCATTTATAAAGCACTACATATTTGACTTCAAATCCCGAAGTGCTACAAGCAGTGAGCATGAACAGTATAAAAACAGTACACAACACGGTAGAATGAATAAAAGCAATACAAAAAAAACAATACAAATAAAATAAAAGGGTGGTAATAGATAAAAGGTCTAGGGAAAGGCTCTATTGAATAGATGGGTTTTGAGGCCTTTTTTAAAAGCTTCCACGGTCTGTGGATATAACATTAATTATTATCAATTAACATTGAAGGAACAAATGAGGCAGACCTCCCCAATGCTTTTAACATTTTTTATTCTCGATTCGAGAAAAATGATTTCTCCATAAACACCTCAACCCTTAGAGAGTCTCTCTCACCTATCTCAGACATAGTCATTGAAAAGGATGATGTTAGCAATCTCTTAAAACGAGTCAATATTAGGAAGGCCCCAGGTCCTGACCATATTTGTGGGCGGACACTCCAGTATTGTGCTAGCGAACTCTGTGGTGTTTTCCAGCATATCTTCCAATTGTCACTTCAGAATAGCCAAATTCCTGATATGTGGAAATCCTCAACTGTAATTCCCATCCCTAAGAAGCCTCATCCTAAAGTCCTAAACGACTTCAGACCGGTGGCTTTAACGTCATTGGTAATGAAAATGTTTGAAAAAATGGTTAAAGGCCTTGTCATGTCAGTAATAGGTGGTGAACTTGATCCACTACAATTTGCGTATCAGGCAGGGAGAGGCGTAGAGGATGCAAAGCTTTTTATACTGCACACCCTCCACAAACACCTTGAAAAGCCACAAGCCCATGCCAGGCTTTTGTTTGCTGACTTTTCTTCAGCATTTAACACAATGCAGCCGCATCTCCTGGTGGAGAGCCTATTATGTCATTTTAAACTGCCCGATCAACTTGTTTTATGGATTTTAAATTGTCTAACTAATAGAGAGCAGAAGGTGTTTGTCAATGGACACCTCTCTGACTCTGTCATCACTTCCACGGGCTCGCCTCAAGGATGCGTTCTTTCGCCCCTACTTTTTATAATGTACACTGATAAATGCAGGAGCATGCAAGACAACAGCTACCTGGTTAAATTCTCTGACGATACCGCCCTCTTGTCCCTCCTTAGCGGCTCAGAATCAGGCCCGAGGGTGCTCTTGCCGATTTTATTTCCTGGTGTGATGACAGTTTTCTGGATTTAAATGTCTCCAAAACCCAGGAATTGATCATTGATTTTAGACGTCACAAGAATGTTCCTAAGGAGTGCATCATACACAATGACAAGAAATTGTCACATCATACAAATACTTGGGCACCATTTTCGATGACCACCTCAAATTTGATGTGAATACTGAGTGTATTGTGAAGCGGGGTCAACAGAGAATGCACCTTCTTCGCAAACTGAACTCTTTCTCTGTCAGGCCCTTCATTCTTTGTCGTTTTTACCAAGCATTCATTGAGAGCCTTATTTGTTTTTCTTTTATCTGCTGGTTCCATAGCCTTACACTGAAAGACAGGAACAGCCTGAACAGCATTGTTAAAACCTGCTCCAAGATCATCGGCATGAAACAGAGAGACTTAAATTCCTTCTGTAACCAACAGATTCTGCGGAAAGCAGAGTGCATTCTGAACTCTCCAGGTCATGTTCTTTCACATGAATTTCGTCTGTTGCCATCAGGGCGAAGATATGCTCTACCTGCTCAAAGGACTAATCGCTTTTCTAAATCATTCATCCCTTCTGCACTCAAACTTTTAAATTCTTGAAAATGCTTTTAACTTGATTATTTATTTATTATTGTGATGCTTTGAACTATTTATAGTGTAAATTAGAATTATTCACATCTGTGCTCCCGGGTGTATCTGTGTGTTTTTCTTCTTGTATGTTCCTGCCTGTGTACATGACATAAGCTGCTGCTCATAACCAATTGCCCCTTGCGAGATTAATAAAGTTGTTGATTGATTGATTGATTGATTAAGGTGCAACTAAAATGCACTAGCAAATTAGGACATGAAACATGTATTTTCTAAATATAATAATAATAATAATAATACAATTTGGGGGGCGCCTTTCATAACACCCAAGGACACCTTACAGGGCATAGGGGCAATATAGGGAACAATTAAAACAGTGGATTTAGTGAAGTATCAGCCGGGGTAAGACAAGACAAACAACAGTAAATGGACTATAGAAGGACACAAAAGGACACAGGGTACAGTTTATAAAGAAAATGCCAGTTTGAACAGGTGGGTTTTGAATGTTGTTATGGAATCAGTCGGATGTGCAGTGGCAGGGAGTTCCAGAGTCTGGGAGCCGAGCAGCTGAAAGCTCGAGCACCCATGGTTTTGAGGCGAGAGCTTGGGACGGTGAGAAGTCCTATGGACGAAGAGCGGAGGGTGCGGGAGGGGGTGTACTCCTGAAGGAGGTCGGTGATGTAGATGGGGGCAAGGTTATGGAGAGCTTTATATATGAGTAGTGTAAGAGAAACTTCTGCAGCAATGGAGAGTCAGGACTCAGAGAGACACGAGGAGAGTTGGAGCTTTGATGTCAAACACTGGTAGTTTATTACAAGGATACGGCCGGAGAATTAATATCACAAGTCACAGCAGCAAAAGGTTCTGACTGCAGGGGTGGGTTGTCATGTCAATTCTGATCACCCTCTCATCTTGGTAGACCTTTTAACTAGTTTTACAGAGAGTCAACCCACATATTGGGGGAAGGTATATGTGAACACCTGGAGGCACTGAATCACTTATCTGACTCTATGGCTCTGTGACCGAGAGTTGACCGGTCATAAAACTGGTAATGTCAGCAATAGCTGAGACTTCCCATTCCTTAACACAGATAACAGACTTAGGGTTCGTCGTAAATGTCAACAGGCCGAAAGGTCAAATATCTTAAGTAAAGACAAAATTAATCCCTAACAAGTAGAATGTTTTTGTAGTCAATATGGTAGCGTACAGGAAGCCAGTGTAGCTGAGTGAGAATGGGGGTGATGTGGTCGGATGAGTTGGTGTGGGTGATGATCCGGGCAGCAGAGTTCTGGATTATTTGCAGTCTATTGAGGAGTTTGATGGGAAGGCCAGTCAGAAGTGCATTGCAGTGATCAATCCGGGATGTGACGAATGAGGGGACCAGAATTTCAGTGCTGGGTTGGGACTGAGATGAGCAGAGTCTGGAGATGTTCCGAAGATGAAAAAAGGCGGTGCGGGTGATGTTTTTTATGTGTGGTGCGAATGAGAGGGAGCCGTCCAGAATGACACCGAGACTTTTCACTTCGGCAGCGAATGGTGTTGGGAAGCCGTCGATGATGATGTTTGGTGCTGGGGTGTTATGTGACTTGGTGAGGGTGGATATACAGCAACAATGTCCAAAAAATGATGTATCAATACAAACATCATTGAATATTTAACAAATACTGAGGTCATAAATACATACAGTGGGGCAAAACATTATTTGGTCAGCCACCAATTGTGCAAGTTCTCCCACTTAAAAAGATGAGAGAGGCCTGTAATTTTCATCCTAGGTACACTTCAACTATGAGAGACAGAATGGGGGGAAATAATCCAGGAAATCACATTGTAGGATTTTTAATGAATTAATTGGTAAATTCCTCGGTAAAATAAGTATTTGGTCACCTACAAACAAACAAGATTTCTGGCTCTCACAGACCTGTAACTTCTTCTGTCCTCCACTTGTTAACTGTATTAATGGCACCTGTTTGAACTCGTTATCAGTATAAAAGACACCTGTCCACAACCTCAAACAGTCACACTCCAAACTCCACTATGGCCAAGACCAAAGAGCTGTCAAAGGACAAAATTGACAAAATTGGAGACCTGCACCAGGCTGGGAAGACTGAATCTGCAATAGGTAAGCAGCTTGGTGTGAAGAAATCAACTGTGGGAGCAATTATTAGAAAATGAAAGACATATAAGACCACTGATAATCTCCCTCGATCTGGGGCTCCAGGCAAGATCTCACCCCGTGGGGTCAAAATGATCACAAGAACGGTGAGCAAAAATCCCAGAACCACACGGAGGGACCTAGTCAATGACCTGCAGAGAGCAGGGACCAAAGTAACAAAGGCGACCATCAGTAACACACTACGCCGCCAGGGACTCAAATCCTGCAGTGCCAGATGTGTCCCCCTGCTTAAGCCAGTACATGTCCAGGCCCGTCTGAAGTTTGCTAGAGAGCATTTAGATGATCCAGAAGAGGATTGGGAGAATGTCATATGGTCAGATGAAACCAAAATAGAACTTTTTGGCAAAAACTCAACTAGACGTGTTTGGAGGAGAAAGAATGCTGAGTTGCATCCAAAGAACACCATACCTACTGTGAAACATGGGGGTGGAAACATCATGCTTTGGGGCTGTTTTTCTACAAAGGGACCAGGACGACTGATCCGTGTAAAGGAAATAATGAATGGGGCCATGTATCGTGAGATTTTGAGTGACAACCTCCTTCCATCAGCAAGGGCTTTGAAGATGAAACGTGGCTGGGTCTTTCAGCATGACAATGATCCCAAACACACCACCCGGGCAACAAAGGAGTGGCTTCGTAAGAAGCATTTCAAGGTCCTGGAGTGGCCTAGCCAGTCTCCAGATCTCAACCCCATAGAAAATTTTTGGAGGGAGTTGAAAGTCTGTGTTGCCCAGCGACAGCCTCAAAACATCACTGCTCTAGAGGAGATCTGCATGGAGGAATGGGCCAAAATACCAGCAACAGTGTGTGAAAACCTTGTGAAGACTTACAGAAAACGTTTGACCTCTGTCATTGCCAACAAAGGTTATATAACAAAGTATTGAGATGAACTTTTGTTATTGACCAAATACTTATTTTCCACCATCATTTGCAAATAAATTCTTTAAAAATCAGACAATGTGATTTTCTGGATTTTTTTTTTCTCATTCTGTCTCTCATAGTTGAGGTATACAGGCCTCTCATCTTTTTAAGTGGGAGAACTTGCACAATTTGTGGCTGACTAAATACTTTTTTGCCCCACTGTACTTCCCCTGCACTAACCCTCCCCAACATTGAATCTGCAATGCTATAATGTAATTCTGATGATTCATAAAAACATGAACGTCATGAGCCTCTTTGTCCTTAAATAGCTTCCGCCCTGACAGTCTTAAAGAAGAATCGTGACAACACAAGAAGAAACGTTTCTGTATACTGAAAGGGAAACAGTAAAACTCATCAAAGGTGTGACAATTGTTTTTCTGGAAAAGGGCATGTGTGTGTGTTTTTTTTTGTTGGTCCTCTAGTGACATAAACAAGTAATAATCCATTTGAAATGTACCTTTACATAACACTATATTATAATGAAATCTTCCTCAAATGTAACATGATTACTTTGGTTTGATTCTATATTTGTGTGCTGCTACCATAGGGCTGCTACCAATAACAATTAACTCAAAATGTATACTGATTATAAAACCTTATATAAATTCATGGCGTTTAACAAAAGTACCTGAAATACAGTAAAGAATGAAGTTAATTTCAAACAGAAATATCAAAACAATGTTGAAACAGTGGACAAAATGTTGCCGAAAGAATAAATGCACAACAAAGTGCAAGCATGGCTTTTGTGACATACTGTACTGCACTTACTGTGATTTGCTGATTTATGATTGAACAGGTAACTATAGATTTGAGTTTATATTAAAACTCCAGGGCCTCTCTGTTTGTCCATATTCTCCTGCAACTTCTTCTTCTGGATGCCTTGGTTCACGTCTTTCGAATTCCGTCCTCCTCCTCCTTGGTGACAGCTCTGTAGAATATGACTGTGGCACATCAAAGTAAGTTTAAAGTTTAAATATATTTCTTACTCAAATGCTGACATTTGTATCAATAACATTTAAAGCATTTTATACTTGTAGAAGTACTAAAATGCAAAGCCATGCTTGGGGATGTATTACGTTAGTGCTATCTGGTGGTGTTAAGAAGAATTACATTATGGCACTCAGCAATACATGACTGTCTCCTGATCAGCTTCACACACTCCAAGGCCCTAACCTTAAAATATTAAATAATGTTAACTTTGCTACACTTTGACAACAAACTAAATATCTTTAATGAATAAATAATTATTGTAAATAAATAATAAGGTAGGGTGTCTAAAATCAAAGATGAATCTTGATTGGGCCTAATTTGACCCCGAGTGACCAACACCAAATTATACACTTTTTTTTAGAGACCTTTAGACTTGGCAAAAATGGTCAAAATCTGTTTTGTAGTGTTTATATAGCTGTTGTGGAGGATATCATGAAGCCTTGTTCTGATAAAAAAAACTAGAGCGTAGTTATTATATAATTTTAACTTGAAACGGGTCACGGGAGACCCGAACACAACATAAGAGTTAAGCACACCTAAAAAAACACTAAATACTTTATATTTTATATTTATAGAAAGGGTTAAAGTCAAAATTGAATAGTTCAACGCATTCACCTGGACTTATTATTAAAAAAAGTCCAAAAAGTTATCTTCTATTCACTCTTGGTATACAATCTGACAGCTAACCAAATATTACTTAACAAGGACAAGTAATGTAATATTTGACTTCCCTCGAGCGATAAGAGACACAAAAAGAAAACATCTGCAGACTTTTCCATGTGCCACATTCCCACACACACACACACACACACACACACACACACACACACACACACACACACTTTCCCTGACCTTCACACACTAATGATGTCACTCTCATAGTACAGGACAAAGGAATAGGATAGGAAAACAAATTCTTAGGCAGCTTGTGAGGTGACTATCCAATTTTGTATAGAAGAATATAAGTCAAACAGTGACACTTTTACTACTTCAGACCAAGACCATATACCTTAAAAAGATGTCCACAGTCCCAGAAAAGTTTGAAAATGTCAATAAAATGGACTGAGCCAGTGCCAACAATGTGCTGAATCTCACTACTCCTCTTCTGACTAGCTGTTGAGGGCCTCTGGCACCTCAGCATTCAGAGAGCTGACCCTGGCCAACAGGTCAATACAGTATTCTTTCAGCCCTTTAAAGGGTTATTGGGTCACATGATGTTGCATTTGTGCAAATTAAGTTTTTTACAGTTAAATATGCAACCCTGATTGTTGGGGAAATATTTTCCAAGGCCCATAACTTTGACCCAGTTTATCAGATCATACTGTCCTGACTGAGCACAGGCACCTGTAACCTTGGCTGCTGTGCTCTCAGTCTTTTGTCTCCCTGTTCCTGCCTGTTGGCGTCAGCTGATAGAGGTGTTATGATTCTATCTTGTTATGCACAATGTTGATTATTCTCTCTGAACTAGCTAAATACATGGGTCTGGGGTAGAGTTCTTCAGAATTGACATGGCAACTCTACCGTGAAGTCAGAACCTCTGACTCTTTGACTTGTTTTGTGAATTCTCCGGCCGAAGCTCCAAATAAACCCATCAGTGTTTGCCATCAAAGCTTCAGCTCTCTCCGTGTCTCCTTTGAGTCGGTGACTCCTCCTGCATTGCCACACAGAAGGTTCCCCCACACTGATATGATGAGAAGTTATTCAGGTCATATGGAGATATTGGGTCCTTCAACAGCAGAGCAAATCTGTTCTGTAGTGATGGTTATATGCTTTTGTGAATATTTGGACACGTGTTTAGATTCTTTATGACCCAATCTACTGTATCTGTATCTGAACTTCAAGACTCACTATTAACACCGCCACAGAATACAATACCAATCTTACATCCTGTATTCTCAGAACTGGGTTTTTCTGTTAATTTTCAACCATTCTACAAGTTCTCTCTATGGAAGTTCTTACCTTTGTATTTACACACATCAATATTGGGTCTATTTTTGGATGTTCCATAGCTGATAAGAAACGCTGTGGGAAAGCATTCAGCTGTAGTTGATGCACCTAGAAAAGCCCCTAATGTTTTTTTACCTAAACTAATGATTATTATTACTAACCAGATAAAAAAACTCTATTTATTGTATTGTAAAATAACTATGAAATGGAAGACAAAGATCCTCATTGTAAACTTTTGATCCACTTTTTTATTTTTTATGAATTGATGTGTTTCTAAACCACCACAAATGAAGGATGTGTTCATATGAATACCCCCCACACACAAACACACCCCTCTGCTCCACCCCTGCTCTGTAACGTAGAGCTCAGCTGCTCCACTACGGTATTTCTCACAATAAAATCACAGTTCCACGCGCTGTCATTTTGCCTCGGAGCCCCTCGGCTCCTCTCTCTCTCCCCTCTCTCCCCTCTCTCCCCTCTCTCTCCCCTCTCTCTCCTCAGGTAGCCCGGACCGGACTGAGCACCAACACCTTCTGGTATCAGGTGTGAACCGGAGAGGACCAGAGCAGCACACGAACACATAAGCAGGTTTGAGGCGGCAGCAGGGGGTGGTTTTATTCAGTCTAGGATGAGAAAAAAGGCTTAAGCCCTGCTATTGTGAGAGCCTGACGGGGTACACTGAGGTCGAGCCCAGCTCGGACCGGCATGGAATTGTTGTCACTTTGTTTTCATATTTATGCTGACATACTTTCATAAAGGGAACGTGTTTTCTTTTTTCTTTTTCCCAGGAAAGATTAAGAGCTCATGGGAAATGTTGTTTTACCATCTTTCAGTAATTGAACAGTTAAAGATTTAACTAAAATTGTTTTCCCATAATGCTGCCTAACTCTGATATATGTACATTTTGGGAATTGGTCTCTTTTTTTAACTTAACAAATACAGTAATCACGAGTGCTGGGGTCAAGGCTATGACATCAATCCAAGAGACTAAATGACATCTATATCTGATACAGATATACAGAAGTTCCATTTTTATAGTGACACTAGCACGCAAAAAAGTAAGAGCAAAGGTTTAAACAATATTTGTTCTGATCATCATCAACACCATAGTACTCTTTCAACATATATTTGGAAAAATACTTTAAAAAAAATATATTGAAGGATTTATACAGTCGATGTCAACAGACACAGTATGACCAAAGTAAAGACAAATTCGTTTTTTGTTTATTAATAAGATCAGATGTTTACTCTGGCTAATTAAATGTATATATTTTATTGGCAATCATTTTTGCTAATTTTCTATTCATATTATATTAAATTAGGGGTTACATGTATCAGTTACATGTGTTTTTCTTGTCTTTTATTTGCTGATCCTCAGAACTGATCCGTCGATGATGAGCGGCATCAGGGGAGGGCGAGTGAAAATGCAAAGGACGCTGATGCTGATGATTCTGGTGGGGTGAGCAAACTGAACAAAAATTCAGATTGATAAGCCATTGATCTAACATACAAAATACCATTATATTCATTCACATTAGTACGAATCCAATTTCATTTAATTTTGTTCATCCCACTGCATGTTTTATGCAGTAGACACAAAAACTCAGCTTTACAAAAGCAAAACAACACCTTTGAATGCCTCAGACTGATGCACAATCTTAAAAAATTATGAATACAATTTGAGTAATTACATTTCCATCTTAAAACATATACAAATGTTTATCAACACAAACTATTATAACCACACGTATTTAATTATATTCATTAATGGTGAGCTTGAAAGCACCCATATCATGAACACTAAGTCGCCAACCCTAGACATTCTCTGAGAACAAGAAAATGAAAACCTGTTTTGTATTTAGAGTCAACGGTTTGAGTCACGCTGCCATTCAGAGACCTGATTATGATGACACGCCCAACCCGGAGTTCCTCAACCCGTCCTGGATGGCCAGCATCCCGGATGACCAGCCGCTGTCTGAGGTCACCCTGCCCGGGACCCACAACACCATGGCCCTGTACGGAGGGGTGTACGCTGAGTGCCAGACCTGGAGCCTGGCCTCCCAGCTTCGAGCAGGCGTCCGCTACCTGGACGTCCGCCTCCGTCACATCAACGGGAAACTGAAACTCCATCACGGGGTGTCTTACCAGCGGGGGCACTTTGGCCACGTGCTGCAGGGTGTGGCTGACTTCCTGTGGGAGTATCCCAGCGAGACAGTGCTGATGCGTGTGAAGGAGGAGTGCAGTGAGACGTACGACATCTACGGCGCTGTGGTAGACTACATCCACCGCTACATTCACTGGGACCTGCTGTGGCACAGCCGGATTGTGCCGACCGTGGGAGAGGCCCGGGGGAGACTCATCGTCCTGCAGGACTTTCCTGGACCAGACCTGGGGGTGCGCTATGGCTCCATGGACATAGCTGATGACTGGAAGGTATGGAAACATATTGTTCAAACATTTCAATGTAAGTTTTGCGATAGAAATCAACAAATCAAAACTCTAGACCCCAGAAAGAGAGAAAATAGTTGCTATATCCAGTATTCCTTTGCTATTCGGGTTTAAAGTAAACCATCACATCCTCCTTTCAACATGTATAAACTGAGGGGAATCAGTAGAGAATCAGAATACCTTTATCCGTCCCACAGAGGGGAAATGTTACAGCAGAAAAGAGCCAAAGACAGCTTAATGTTAACTAAGAAGCATGCATATACAAAATAAATATATATTAAAGATAACAAATAAATAAATAATTTTAATAATAAAAAGAGAAGGCCACAACAAACACTTGTCAAAAGTAATTTATATTCATGCTTTTAAATTATTAAATTGTGCCGTTCCCTGTAGGTACCCACACTCCTGCATGTGGAGGACAAATGGCAGAGTGTGTATCACCACCTGGAGGCTGCTCCTGCAGGAAACCTGGCCCAGATCTATCTTACGTACAGCAGTGGAACTGGCGTGTTTGCGTACCCCCGCGCTGTGGCTCTGCGTGTCAACGCACAGCTGTTCGACTACCTGAGTGCCAAGACGGACCAGAAGCAGCGCCTTGGAATCATATGCATGGACTTCCCTGCTGCTCCTACTATTCAAATGATCATTGACTTCCAACTGAGAGAGGTCCAAAGACCGGTATTTTACGCAGCTCATCACAAACCAAGTTTCAATTATAGAATTTCTTCACGGAGAAATAAGATGCTCCAACATTTCCCATAACTACTAGCAGGAGGCAACATACAGTGGGGCAAAAAAGTATTTAGTCAGCCACCAATTGTGCAAGTTCTCCCACTTAAAAAGATGAGAGGCCTGTAATTTTCGTCCTAGGTATACCTCAACTATGAGAGACAGAATGGGGGGAAAGAATCCAGGAAATCACATTGTAGGATTTTTAAAGAATTTATTTGCAAATTATGGTGGAAAATAAGTATTTGGTCAATAACAAAAGTTCATCTCAATACTTTGTTATATACCCTTTGTTGGCAATGACAGAGGACAAACGTTTTCTGTAAGTCTTCACAAGGTTTTCACACACTGTTGCTGGTATTTTGGCCCATTCCTCCATGCAGATCTCCTCTAGAGCAGTGATGTTTTGGGGCTGTCGCTGGGCAACACGGACTTTCAACTCCCTCCAAAGATTTTCTATGGGGTTGAGATCTGGAGACTGGCTAGGCCACTCCAGGAACTTGAAATGCTTCTTACGAAGCCTCTCCTTCGTTGCCCGGGCGGTGTGTTTGGGATCATTGTCATGCTGAAAGACCCAGCCACGTTTCATCTTCAATGCCCTTGCTGATGGAAGGAGGTTGTCACTCAAAATCTCACGATACATGGCCCCATTCATTCTTTCCTTTACATGGATCAGTCGTCTTGGTCCCTTTGCAGAAAAACAGCCCCAAAGCATGATGTTCAGACCCGCCGTCATGGGCATCCAGGATTTGGGCCCGCTGTTTTAATAATGGCTGAATACCACATTTTTATTGTTTTATTATTATGTTTATTGTTATTATTTGTAGGGCTTTGTCCTAATATTTATTTTTGTATTAGTTTAATATCATTTTTTTATTTTGCTAGGAAATTCTGAATGAAAGGCTGCGCGCAAGACTGGTTTTTCGCTGGGTTGAGTCGTGTGGGTTTTTGAGTGAGATGCGGCACAGCAGCCTGTCAGTTAGTTTACTCTTGCTAGTGGTTCACGAAAATAATATGGCAACTCAGCGCCAGATGCAGGCACATTAGAAGAAACCAGTTAGGCCTACGTTACCAACGAGCAAGCAAGTCAGCTGGCAATCAATTATATTTTGAAGAGAAATTGACTCTCAAGCCGGCTCTCTCACAAACTCCTGCTCTGTGCGCAAGCAGACCGCTGCACAGGCTCTCTGCCTCGCTCAATCTCTCTCTCTCTCTCTCTCCCTTTCTCTCCATCGCTCAACCTCACTCCACCTCTCCACCCTGTGTGCGCTCAAGTTTGCCTGCGTGCTTGCCCAAGTTGGCACAGTGTTACAAATGTGCCACAAAACCAACCAATGGATACATAAGACCGTCAACTTATGGCAACCTAAAACCCCTCTCTTTCAACAATTCACGAGCGCCCCCCCCCCCGTTGACAAATCGCGAGCATCTAACAGCCCCCCCCGGCCCCCCCCCCCCCCCCCGTTGACAAATCAGATTTCCCGGGAAAGTGTCGTGGTGGGCCCGCCCTGGTAAATCAAATGCCCGCCCAGAGATGTATGTCTGCCGCCGGGTCTGATGATGTTTCCACCCCCATGTTTCACAGTATGGTGTTCTTTGGATGCAACTCAGCATTCTTTCTCCTCCAAACACGTCTAGTTGAGTTTTTACCAAAAAGTTCTATTTTGGTTTCATCTGACCATATGACATTCTCCCAATCCTCTTCTGGATCATCTAAATGCTCTCTAGCAAACTTCAGACAGGCCTGGACATGTACTGGCTTAAGCAGGGGGACACGTCTGGCACTGCAGGATTTGAGTCCCTGGCGGCGTAGTGTGTTACTGGTGGTAGCCTTTGTTACTTTGGTCCCAGTTCTCTGCAGGTCATTGACTAGGTCCCCCCGTGTGGTTCTGGGATTTTTGCTCACCGTTCTTGTGATCATTTTGACCCCACAGGGTGAGATCTTGCGTGGAGCCCCAGATCGAGGGAGATTATCAGTGGTCTTGTATGTCTTCCATTTTCTAATAATTGCTCCCACAGTTGATTTCTTCACACCAAGCTACTTACCTATTGCAGATTCAGTCTTCCCAGCCTGGTGCAGGTCTACAATTTTGTTTCTGGTGTCCTTTGACAGCTCTTTGGTCTTGGCCATAGTGGAGTTTGGAGTGTGACTGTTTGAGGTTGTGGACAGGTGTCTTTTATACTGATAACGAGTTCAAACAGGTGCCATTAATACAGTTAACAAGTGGAGGACAGAGGAGGCTCTTAAAGAAGAAGTTACAGGTCTGTGAGAGCCAGAAATCTTGTTTGTTTGTAGGTGACCAAATACTTATTTTACCGAGGAATTTACCAATTAATTCATTAAAAATCCTACAATGTGATTACCTGGATTCTTTCCCCCCCCCCATTCTGTCTCTCATAGTTGAAGTGTACCTAGGATGAAAATTACAGGCCTCTCTCATCTTTTTAAGTGAGAGAACTTGCACAATTGGTGGCTGACTAAATACTTTTTTGCCCCACTGTATATGATATGTCTATAGTCTGGTGTTACCTCACTACTGACTGTAACCATCATAATCTAAATTGTACCTCCAATTAAAGGTATCGTCATTCACCAAAGAAACTGAAAACTAAATAAATGTCATAGTTTAAATAAATCAGAAATGGCATGAAATGAACATGCAAAGTTTTGTGCAAAAATAAACTACAGTGAAAACTGATCATGTGGATATAATTGCTGTTTTTACACATTTTGTCGATTAAAATCAGCAGTCGGTCATTTGGTATCAACATTGCCGACATATTCCATATAAAAGACAATATTTTCCACTCCATTTTTTATCTTGGCTTTATAGTTTTTGCATGGTTTGCTTATGCCTAAAAAAAAACTCATTTCAATCACATTTAATCATTTTTACAACCGTTTTAAAGGCCCACATTTTACACATTAAAATCAGATTTAGAAACTGTTCCACTGCCCAACTGCTTTAAAAATAAATGACAACATTTGTGATAAAAGTGCAACGTGTATTAACAACCACACTGATGAGAGCTAATAACACAGCTTTTCCTGTCTGTGTATCTGCAAGTGCACCAATGTTCTTTTCTGCTTCATGAAATAAACCCTTGAGTTGTGGTATAAAATGTTGCACGCAGATCATCTGTGTCAGATGTTATCATAATTTCCTCCTATTTAAACACAGAGAGTGTTGCGTAACAGTTGTTGAAATGCGTTGACTTGAAATAATATGTCTTAACATCCGGCTAAAACAGCAAAGGATGTTAATAGGGTAGATGCTTTGAAAGCAGTGTCCGACTCAGACTCTAGCTACACTCATTTAGTGAATAAGAAGAAAGAAAATAAGTCTTTCCAGTGTCTCCATTCAGAACTGAACAGGTACGATAAAAAACTTTTGCTGCAGCTTCTCTTCCTGATTATGTCTTTGTAAAAACTGGACAAGACTTTCTTTACTGCAGAGATGAATCCGTCTCCAGATGACCAAATCAGGCCTCGAGGGGCTGTAACGATTGCATCACTTGGTAAGATATCTTTCCTCTCACATTTATGTTTGCCTTATTATTTTTATTTTACTCTTCCTTACCCTCTCACTCTTCCTTTCTTGTAGTTGTGGTGAATATGATTTGGTGGATGCTTATGATCGCAGCCATTGGTTTGGGTAGGTTTGATCAATGTAATCTTTTTTGACAGCAAACCATATATTTTTTGGAGAGTATTTTTCATGATCCTGTGTTAATATTAACATGTTTCTGGACACCATCATAGGGCTTACACATCTACAACGATGTCCAGTAGAGCCGATCCTTCCCATCTACCTGATAGTGCTGGGAGCCACCACCCTCCTCTCTCTGTCTATGACCTACATCATGACCAACAGGGAGGGGGCCAGGGTCCCCACCATGTGCTCCGTCTGCATCACCCTCCTGTACCTCTTCAGTTTCGGCTGGTTCATTGCAGGTGGGAGAAAATGTCACTAAAATGTTATCTCTCCGGACATGAACATATGCAATGATGTAAAGTAACTGAGTAGCCTGCATTTACTTAGGTGCCGTTGAAATACAATTACATTGTTAAGTATTGTATTTCATCCTACTCTTCTATAATCATAGGGGCTTGTTCTCAGTTGTTGGTGGGTGTAGTTTTGTAGAAAGAAGATATGCCTCCATTGAACTGCTCACAACAAGGATTAGCTCTAGTAACTGAGTCATGATTTCTAGAAATAGGCATTGGTTGGTTTATAATACGGTATTTGTTTTATGGCGCACTTTGCAATTCTATTCTAACTCACATCAAAACAATCTAAATTGATAAATAGCACTTTATGTAAGTGGAAAAATAAGTATTTCTTATCCTGATTGGTGCAAGGAAGTACTAAACTTGGAAATAACTGTTTGTTTTGTTACCAATTGTTTTCAGGGCCTTTCAAGTTTGGTTTCTTTGTTTAGTTCTACGTCTTAATCAAATTCAAATGTTTTCCTGTAGGTTCTATCTGGATTTATCCTATCTATCCTCCCAACTACACACCCGGAACAGCTCCATACTGCCACAGGGTAACCTACCTGTTTGCCTTCGTGATCACCACCATTGTGTGGCTCGCTACGACTCTCATGTTCGTCTTTGGATGCTGCTTCGCTGTACTGACCTGCTGTCAGATTGTAATCTCAGTAGACAGATTTGTACCCAGCCGCTATTCTTTCTACGGTGCGACAAGTGATTTCCAAGAACCCATTGTTGGTGATGTGTAATTGAACGATTTATTCGCTCATGTCTTCAAATGTCTGGAGATTTTACACTAGGTTGAGTGAAACGCTTTCAACATTTTTTATTATGCTTCTGCTGCTAAAGTTTTTTTATCTTTTTTGTTTTTGTAGTTGAACAGTTTGATTGGTTAAGATAATGTTATTAATCCCAATTCAATTGTTACAGCAACTTTAATAGGCACAGAAAAAAAGAGACATAGCCTTATACATAAATACACATTACACTTTTTGCACTTGATACTGAAAGTATGGGCAGCTAGTAAAACAATATCCTTTACCTAGATTTGGCTTTCTGCAGGTGTCTTTCCTCAGTGGAATAACTTTTCTTTATTGCACCACTTAAAGTGGTATTGTAAAAAATATTTGTGTCGTAATCTATGAAAATAAAAGTGTAATATGTTGTGAATTTATTTATTTATTTAGCTATATTCCTGATGATTTGAATAAATGCTGCCGTTCTATTTAAGTATCTTATCATTGTGTGTCTTGTTCTTGCTAGGGTGTAAAGTGTTTTTCACTTTAAACTTGGGAAAATGGAACCCAACTGTAACAGTGATGTCACTGACACATTGTGGAGTACACTTCTACATCAATGCATCAAAGGAGAGAGGTTTAAATACTGAAAGCTGTAAATAGGATACTTTCAACTCGTGTTAAGTTGCTCTGTATAACAAGTAAAGGCTGTTTCATATAGCATAGCATTTATTTTTGATAGGTTCAATTAAGTGCCATGGTAGCTGAGTGTTTATAGCCCATACCATTTAACTGCAGCGTCAGGGCCACAAAAAAAGAAAAGATGTGTGTATATATACTGCTATGATGAACTGATATATAATTTTAGGCAAATTTGACCATACAATCCAAAAAAAAAAGTACTATGATAAGCAATTATCAAAGATAAGATACTTTTAAGCATGAATTGTCTTTTAGATGTAAACATTTTCAGTACAAAAAAAAGAGAATGTATTAAAAAGCCTGTAAAGCCTGTAAATCCAAAGGTTAGTTGTAATAAGATTGCCTCTTTGTCTTTAACGACTCAGTACATTAATTTTGATATTTTGTAAGGGCTTTTAAATCAGGCCTTTTTCAGGTCAACTATTTCTGCTGGCGGGGTCCTTTTACGTCACACGCACAGAACCAACTCAAATTAGCCTTTAGCAAATCAAGCTAACATGCATGCTGCGATTATCTGACCTGTGACTGGAGAATAACCTAAAAGTAAAGGTTTTTTAAACGCAGGCTTATTTGCCATTGTTCGTGCTTTATCTCAGGGGATTTGTAGAAGGCGGTGGCTTTCTTGGTTCAGTGAACATGTGGAGCTCAGGCCGCCGTGCCCTTCAGGATCTGATGCTCCACCAGCAGACTGCTGTCAGGAGCTTCTCCCTCAGCCCTGCTCAGGTCAGTGTCCCAGCACTTTATACACTAATATGTGGTTTGTTGAAAATAAAAATAACTAGGTCCGCACTCCATTGTTCTGCTGGAGAGCCATGACAAATCATTACAGTTAGGGCTGGGCAATATCTCAAATTGTATATCAATATTGTGTTAGGAGACTATATATCTAGAGGTTTTAATTTTGTATATCGTAATATCAGTGTTTATTTTTTCTTGCATTACTGTTAAGTAGTGTAATTGTCTGAGTTTAACAGACTTTTCTAGATGTTTTATATGCCTTTACCCACTTAAAACTAGTTAAATTAAATGTAATGCTTGACAACACTGTTCCTGTTTCAAAGTAATTTGGGATGAATAAAGTATTTACCAATCTCATCGCTCAACCCTTAAACCAAAAACATAAATCCAAATGTAGGAGGCTACAGGACATGACAGCAGACTTATCTATTTGTTCGTGGTGTTTCCACAGAATACAGTGATCGTGGAGAGATGGTGGCAGGTGCCCTTATCAAAAGAAGGCCGTCCGCCCAGGCTTCACCCTCGAAGACACAGAATCTACAAACTGGTTGAAGACACCAAACAGGCTCCGAAGCAGAAGATGGAGCTCATCCTAACGGCCACAGTTCCCAGTAAGTACTGCTCTCACTGACACTGGTGAAACAAATACCCTTAATACTCAAATGTCAAGTCCTGCATTACAATTGTGAAATTACAGTTACAACTATTGGTATCAAATTATTCTTGTACCAAAAGTAAAAGTACTGGCATGCGTAATGGCCTATATCATTTATGTTGCATTGTAGAAGGAGCCTGTGACTTAAAAACAATAAAGCCCCTTGAATCAGAATCATAGATTGATTGGATTATGATTATTGATGCAATATGTATCCATCACAGCTCCTAAAGGTGTTGCACATTTGAATGGCTTTGTATACTTTTGCTGGATATCTTAACCTAGAATGATATGCCAATATCTGTATTTAGTACAAAGTTCAATATTGACTTCCAAAATGTAGTGGAGTAGAACTTTAAAGTAGCATAACATTAATATACTCTTGTCAAGTACAAGCAGCTCAACTAAGTACATTACTTGTGTGAGTAAATGGACAATCCATTACTGCTCACAGATAACAAACCTGAGATGTCAAGAGTTGTCACAGGAAGTAAAACAATATATTTGCACCACTGAACTTCTTTTGCATTATTAAAATACCTGTGTTTGTTGTTGCAGAGCTCGGAGCGCGAGGGGACACCGTGTTTGTGAGAAAGTCAGCTGGCAGAAATAAGCTGCTGCCCCAAGGCCTTGCAGTGTATCCTTCACCGGAGAACAAACACATGTTTGAAGAGGAGATAAAAGTGAGGACTTTGTTTTAATACTGTGTATTTCCCACATATTACTGTCCATAGCAATGTTTAGTTATTAAATATTGTCACCTTTCTTTACTAACAGCTCCTGCGTGAGGGGAAGCCAGAGGAAAGAGTTCAAACCCGCTCTGGACAGTTGGTGAGTTTTCGACAAGCTTTTCCACGATTCACCATTGTTCTGTCTTGGCTGGAGACACAAATGACCACCACAGCTGTTTTTTTAACAAAGGCTTCCTCGTGTTTTTTTTCTTTACAGACGGTAGAGATCCTTAAAAAATCCCATTTAAACATTAGCAGAATGCCTTTGGAGGAATTCCAGGTCAATAAAGAAGTGGTCTGTAGGCAGTTCAAAAAGAAGGTACGGCCTTCTTTATCTCTTTCCTTTTTTTTTTACATTTCCTCTTTAATATTACATAAGTTCCTCTCTTGAACAATCTAACTGTTTATTCATTGAATTCATCTTTTTCTCAGCTGGGAGTTTTTGTGCCTCCTCATGCATTGAGTCTGCCATTTGAGTCGGTCAAGGAGGAGGGCGACTACTGGTGTGAAGTTACGGTGAGTCATGATTTTTACCATTAAGACAGACCACACTAAAGACACATTTTATCAGTTTGTAGAATTTCTTTTTTTATTTCCAAATTTTTTTACTAGTTGTTTTTTTACATATGTTGCAAGAAAAATAATCACATAAGAAATAGCTAACATTTCCTTCAGAGAAATTCAAATTACTTTTTTCAAGTCATTTTTTTCAATCAGAAGCATGTCTTCATGTAACTTTCAAGCTGGTTATTTTACCAAAGATCAGAATGCTTACCGTTATGTTTTCTTCCAGGTTAATGGAATAGACATAGTTCGTGTCCCTCTGTCTGTGGTGCCATATGAGGACCCATCAGCAATCTATCAGAAGCAGCTGAAAGCGCAGGCAGCTGCTGCTGCTGCTGCTGCTGCTGAGGACGAGGAGGCTGCTGTGAAGCTGGTGTCTGATCCTGCGGTGGAGCTAGTTTCTGATGCTGCCGTGGAGCTAGTTTCTGATGCTGCCGTGGAGCTAGTTTCTGATGCTGCCGTGGAGCTAGTTTCTGATGCTGCCGTGGAGCTAGTTTCTGATCCTGCCGTGGAGCTAGTTTCTGATCCTGCCGTGGAGCTAGTTTCTGATCCTGCCGTGAAGCTAGTTTCTGATCCTGCCGTGGAGCTAGTTTCTGATCCTGCGGTGAAGCTAGTTTCTGATCCTGCCGTGGAGCTAGTTTCTGATCCTGCCGTGAAGCTAGTTTCTGATCCTGCCGTGGAGCTAGTTTCTGATCCTGCGGTGAAGCTAGTTTCTGATCCTGCCGTGAAGCTAGTTTCTGATCCTGCCGTGAAGCTAGTGTCTGATCCTGCCGTGGAGCTAGTTTCTGATCCTGCCGTGGAGCTAGTTTCTGATCCTGCCGTGGAGCTAGTTTCTGATGCTACAGTGGAGCTAGTTTCTGATGCTACAGTGGAGGGAGCTGCTGCGGAGCTGGTGTCTGATGCTGCGGTGGAGGCTGAAACAGCTAAAGACTCTGTGGGTGAAGCTGCAGCAGGAGTCTCTGCTGCTGAGGAAGAAAAAGCAGCAAGTACACCGACAAGTCCAGACACAACAGCACCACCAAGTGATAGCCCGAAAAAAGATTAAAGGACATGAAGATGTGCATAGAACTTTGATGGATATTGTTTACCTGTAATTCACATGTATAAAATCAGTTGTCTGTATAATTATTAAATGAATTATTCAAATAATGGTGGAACTTTTATATATTTCTTTTGAGCTGTTAACCAAAGCTGGATAGACAATAAAACACTTTTGTAATCTAAATGTAATACCTGCTTCATTGTTTCGACATGACCAAAAACTACCCATTTGCATTTGGAACTATTGACCAAGACGAGGAAAATATTTATTCATTCATTTTGAGCACAGTACGCATAACAAATGGATGAGGTAAAAGTGAAACTGTCGAACATGTTGGTTCCTGAATTATTGACATAGGACATTTATAATGCATAACAGTTGTATGCTTTGTGAATCTTTAAATGAAACCTGCAGAGGTCAATGTTAGTTTTGTGACCTCGTTGAGATGGATATGTAATCAATCAATGAATTGAGTACATTTGTATTATTTCTTACAAAACACCCTAGTAATGTCCAAAAGATCTGGAAGATGTGATATATAAAGACTCAGCGGCTCAGCTCTGACAAGCTCTGCATGCGGTTTGAACCATAACAAGGCATGAAAGAAATCAATACTTGTAGATTGCTGATATGTTTTAGATTCAGTTTTGAGGCAGATCAGGTTGCGCAAGATGTTGACACAGTGATGATGGGGACTGCAATTAAATAAGAGCAAAATAGACAACATTTATCATTAATTTAATGAGTCATAAGCAACTGCAGCATAAGTATTCCAACAGCATCGTTATTTTCTATTACAAAGTTGTTGGTTCATATATACATATGTAATGTGTCACAGCTTTCTACTGACTCCAGTTCATTCCTCAATGAATGGCAACATTTTACTGACATCTGTGTGAATGCCAGAGAACCAAAGCGTTTTTAAAGAAGTATTCTGAATGCATCACTAAAAAAGGAGCATTTTGCTTTATGAACAGGAAGACAAAGTTTCAGAGGAGAATATTGAGGGCCACATACATGATCTCTGCCAAGGATTCGCTGCAGGAACCTGAAAAACATACATTTTTATTTGTAGGAAGAGAGCCTACATTTGCTGTATCTTACTGGGACAGGTTTAAGGGGCTATGGCTGGATTTTCTGTATAGAAGTAACACCTTAAACAAAATAACTACTGCATAACAATTCAACACAAATACATAAGAGAGGGCAGGAGCAAGGGCAACATCTGTATTAAAAGGTGTTTATAGATTCTTCCCAAGTACACATCTTCCTCCTGTGTGGGGAACTCTGAACATATCTACCCTACTTTCTGATGCAGGGCTTCCACCTGCCACCAAGAGTCCTCAGAGTGACATTTAGAAACCGTATTTGGCCTGTGTCTGTCGGCGTGTCAGCTTGTTATCTGCCCAGTTGTTCTTCAGCTCCAGCTCACGTTCCTTTGCCTGTGGAACACGAAAATGAAGGGAAATTCCTGGTTAGCTTTTGTAAGACTAAATGTCACACACACAGGGTCAGAAATACATTTTGTTTATTTTGTCATTGAACATTTCAAGCGGAGTCTTAATGTTTTTACCTCAATTCTGAACAAACACTTTTTAGTCAATAGTACCAGACAGTAGAAATAGATTTTATTTTAATTAACTATTTTTTGGTAGTTTAAACCAGTCTTTCTTAGAAAAATAAAAACACTGCTCTCTACATTAAATTAATTGTGTTATGATTTCTAAATGCTTGCAGACAGTATGGGATGTGAATGTAGTATGCAGGTCGCCTTATGGGATTTGTACTTTTGGAGACATTGGCATAAATCCCCCACACAAACAAATGAAAGCCTTGTATACACACCAGCTTAAGAATTTAAAAGAATTCCCACCCTGTGCACCAATTATAAATACCATCTGAGTGGTGTTAAAACAACACCAAACTTGATAGCATAGATAGACAATCACTCTGTACATCAAACAATAAGCTACAGGACTCAAGGCTAAGAGAAATGTGGCTACTATTTGTGTGCTTGTTTGAATGCCTGGTGTAGGATCGTCCTCTTGCAGCTTACTGTATAAACCTCAGATATACAGTAGTCAACGCAGCGCTGAGTCTTTGCTTGTACAATCAAGCATGGAAGCTAACACTTTGAATCTAAATGTGTACAGACATGTCACAGACTCACACCCTGCTCTATCACCTGCTTCAAAACCCACTGAAAGATAATGTACAAATTAGAGCTGCTCAATTAATCGTATTTTAATCGCAATTGCGATTATGGCTTGCAACGATTACGAAAACAACGTAATATAAATAAAACGATTTTTTTTTTTTTAAAATGGCTTTTTCAGTTGAATTATACTTAAAGGTGGGGTAGGTACATTTCAGAAACCGGCTCGAGTGCACTAAAATGTGAAAGTACACAGCCGAAAAGAATCCGCCCCTTCCTTCAGACTTCCTTACAGAGCACCTCCTCCAACACACATGAACGCGCACATGACGTCAGCAGACTGGTGAAAGTGGCCGCCTGTTGCTGGCGAGTCATTGAGGGCACGAGATACATTTGTGCGTGCACGAGATGGAAGGCTGACAGACAGGGCGCCAATCCTGTACTTTTTACAGTATTACGGCTTCCACAGATGACTTTTTTTAATGGATTTTTTGTCAAAGCACTTAAGATATTCATTGCTATCGGGATGTTAAGAGCATTCCATGGAAGTGTATCTCGAGCCGGTTTCTCAAACTTACCTACCCCACCTTTGAGGTTCAGGGTAATCAACTGTTAAAAACATACTGTTCACATTTTTTTCTCCAATAAATGGATGTTTTCAAAGTCAATGAATAATTGCATTTAATAATCGCAATTACAATTATTGACCCAAATAATCGAGATTATGATTTTTGCCATAATCGAGCAGCCCTAGTACAAATACTACTCGAACCTCCTCCCTTGGCTACAATATATTAAACTGGACAGACTACACAGTTGCCACCACTGTCCGTCAGCACAATTAGATCACAGAATTTAAATTGCACAAATATGGAAGGTTTAAATTAAGCTTTAGCAGCACTCACCTGATGAATGAGATATGTTATCTGATGCTTGCGTCGCTGTTGTCCTGTAGGCCCCTCTCCTTTTTTCTGTAAAATAAAAAAAGGTCTTGTATTACATGTTATTCTTTGCAAAATTACCAAAGACTCTTTCCCAAAGTCGGATTCTTTAAGCATTTCCAGGTGCATTTTCAAGCACCTCAAACTATTGGTAAATGAAATGACATATCTATATACAATTCAAACAATTGACTGACTGATGTACTTATTTACTATATGTAGGTCACCTTGCTGAAGGACTGGCGGGTCTGCTTCTCTTCCGTTATGTTCTTGGTCATCCACTGCTTGTTGCTGCTCAGCTGGTCGTCCCCTTTGATCTCCAGAAACTTCACCTCCTCTTTGCCCCGGTTCCGTTTCCCTTGCAGCCGCATGAACTAAAGCACAGGAAGAAGAAATGATCATATCAGTTAGACCCCGGTTTATCCTTGGCCTGATGAAGCTGCAACATCATCAATAATTAACCTACTTTTAAAGATTGGAGGTATTTAGTCAAACAATACAGAGAGAAAGAACAAAGCAAACTTCTTACCGCTTCCTCATCAAACATGGCGGAGCTGCCGGGCTCATCAGCCTCTGCTGATCCCGCCTCTGGATCTTGGACGTAAGGCTGATTATAGAATCCCTATAGAAGGAGAACATGATTTGGATATCACTTATATTCATGTATCTCTTTAACGTCTATAGTTCATTATAAGAATGCTCTGATTGACCTGGGATAATAAAGACAAGTTGGTGTCTCTGGAGCGTCAAAGTATATATATTGGTGGAAATCTGTATGGCTGTTAAAAGGGAGATTGTGTTGATGATGTTCAACCGGCTTTGTGTCGTTGCAATGTTAGTTGTTTCTGCAAATTAACAATGTTCGGCAAACTGGCAAATTAACCAACCAGAAGCTCCAGGCACCAAAAACACATAAGGAAACCAAACATTGTTTATTTGCACAGACCAACCACATTGCGACAAAACAAAGCCAGTTTTAAATCAGCAACCTTTTTCTCAAAGGTTCTTGCAGTTGTGTGAGTGTCAGATTAGCATCTATAATGTGAACCGTGTCTGAAGCACCTGACTGGACAATGTGAGAGTGCATGCATGCATCAACCATTCATTTGGTTTCAATCAGGTAAACTGAATACAATATCAAGCATTTACTAAAGGGTTTATTCTGATCTGGATTAGTTAGTGTATAAATTCTCCAGGTTATGTTATTACTAAGGTATATTTAAACAGCCAGCAGAATCTGAAACCATTTGTCTGACATGTATAATGCTGTAAAAAGCACCTCGGGAGTCCTGATTACCTGAGGGGGAGCATCTGTGCCTTCCATTTCCTGTTGATATTGAGGATATTGAGCACCCCATGGACCAGCTCCCTCACCACCCGCCCCGAAGTCGAGAGGGGCGTCTGACTGCCCCGGCTCGTCTGCAGGTGCAGGTGCAGGTGCAGGTAAAGGTGCAGGTGCAGTTGCAGGTGCAGGTGCAGGTGCAGGTGCAGGTGCAGGTGCAGGTGCAGGTGCAGGTGCCAGGGGCTCTGCGGGGGGCCCAGGCTCAGGGTCCAGGCTCGGGATGACTGCAGGGAGAGGCTGGGAGCTCTCGGCCAGAGAAAAGTAGTTCTGTGGGGATATGTCCTCCTCGTTATCTTGGTCATCGGTGGCTATTTGTCTCGCCATCTGCAGAGCCGCTGACTTTGCTGCAGCCTTGATAGCAGAGGGCGATGCGCTGGAACCGAGCAGACCCTGAGCGGGCGTTCCAGGTTTGGGTCCTTTGGGTGGTTGCCGCTTGGTGAGTGTGTGAGGAATCAGGGATCTGTCCATCGCCTTCCTGGTCATGTGTTTGGGTTGTGGCAGAAGGGAGGAAAGGCCTGAACCCTGGAAGAGGCAGGAGATATGGAGGGTATCAGGGCGGTGTAGCTACAGATATTGGCACCCACATTTCAATCGTTTGATAACATTGCAAAGTGATACAATTAAATATTCTGTCATTGGTTTACTCCATTTAGATGCATGTTCAGCCTTACTGGATACAAAGGTTCTAGCTGCTACTTTAACTCCAGTCTATTGTGTGTATGGAAGGCAGAAACAAGATTTTTTAGGACATCTATACAATCCAATAATGTGATAATGAGAAGGTCATCTATGACAGCTGAATTATTTGTGTAATATCTCAAATATAAATCAATTTGTTGAATTAATATCTGGGGTCTCCAAGCTGAGCAAGCACTGTTTCAATGTTTATTCATTTAGAAACTGCTTTGAGTGTTCTTTAAACTTTTTCTTCAATCCCAGTTACTCTGTTAATCCCGAGCTCTGAAACTGAGCAGCAGACGGTGAGAGGTATTCTTACCTGAGTTTGTACTTTCTTCTTTACAGGTTCATCATCCTCATCAGAGTCTGACTGTTGACAATAAATACATAGGTCATGAATTACAACCTGATTAATATCACAAGCAGTGCTGGAATTGGGCCGGTACTCACCGGTACGCAGTACCGGCACTTCTGGTTCTGACCCATGGAGTACCGGCACTTCTTGCTCAGTACCGGCATGCTGGCGGTACTCCGGTACTCATGCACCGTGCCAGTACTCAACACTCTCCCGCCGTTCTTATTATACATCCATATATATATATATATACAGCCGCCCGGTACTCAGTAGATGCGTCATGAGGTGCCGAACGGACATTCTCATCGCTCTAACCGCTGGAGTTTCACAGCGGCTGTCAGCTGTTTACTCCTGTCATTCAAACAGAACCTGCTGGAGAGGGGGCGGGGCTTATCTTCTCCATGTAAATACTGTGGTGGAAACGACTATGTCAAAATTAACCTATTTGACCGTGATTTAATAGTAATACACGTTTCAAAATAATAATAATAATAATAATAATGCCGAAGTAACAACATACTGAAAACTGTTAGTAAAACCATGTTTTAATGCTTTACAATTTACATACCTAGATGCACGTGTGTTGTGTTTATGCAGTGCAACTCCCACCCAGTGGGTGGCTATGTAGAGTGATAGAACAGAGCAGGCACGCCCCGGAGAGAAGGAAAGCAAGTCACGTCACAAATTAGCATTTCTAAAATTTTAGCGTGGATTAATAAAAGTGCAAAAAGACAGCGGTTGTCGCCGGAAGAAACTTCAAATACAGAGAATGCTGTGCCTGTGTTGAAAATTGTGTCTGATGGGGAGCTTTCTTTGGTTGATCCTCCTGCTCCAAGTTCTAGTGCATTAGCATTAGCACTAGCTCCGCCGCCTCCTCCAGAGCCTCTAACGTTAGCTGCTGCTGGCGCAACTGCCACCACCAACACCGGGCAAAGCGATGCACCTGACTGCTGGACAACGGACCAGGTGCAATATTTTTGCAAGACCAATGCATGGCTCCTTCTTAAAGATAAGAAGCTAGGATGTCGGATATGCAGAGATGTCAAATCTTTGGGAATACACACTGGACAAGGACTGAAACTGTCAACTGAATGGGGTGAGTGTGCAGTGTCTCATTTCGGTGTTGATAAGGGCAAACAACAAGCTAGCCTGAGAAAAAAAAATCAAAGAACATAAAGAATCACAAGCCCATGTAAAAGCTGCTGACATCCTTACATCTGCTTCACGTGAAACTATTCAACATCAAGTGCAGTCTATGCATAAATCTGAATTAGACACCACTATCAGAGTTTTTCGAACGGCATATCAAATTGGCAAACATAGCCGGCCATTCACAGACATGCCAATTGATTTGAATGTACAGAAACTGAATGGGCTGAACGTGGGCAGGGTTTTGCACTCCAATAAAACCTGTGGCGAAATCATCGACCACATAGCTCATGAGCTGAAGAAAAAAAATGGCAAAAGACATTACAGAAAACCAAAGAAAACTGTGTGTTTTGGTCGATGAATCTACCACTATTAGTGGTAAAACGGTGCTTGTTGTGTGTCTACGCTCAGCATTAGCTGATGCTGAGCCCGAAACGTTTTTTTGGGAGCTGATCGAGTTGGATAGAACAACGGCTGATGACATCACAAAGGCGTTAATGGAGTGTCTTGGAAGAGATTTTAACGAGGACTTTTTAGGTCAGTGTTTCGTTTCTTTTGCATGTGATGGGGCTTCAGTCATGCTAGGGAAGAGAACAGGCGTTGCTACCCAGTTGTGTAGTAAATTCCCAAGCCTGTTTGTGTGGCACTGCTCCAATCATCGTCTAGAGCTGGCAGTTGGGGATGTGGTCAAGGAGGTCTCAGGGCTCAATCATTTCCAGATCTTTTTTGACAAACTCTATTCCTTGTTCCATGCCTCCCCCAAAAATCAGAGGCAGTTAGCGCAGTGTGCGCAAGCAGTCGGACAGCGTCTCCTGGTGATAGGGCGTGTTTTGTCCATCCGCTGGGTGGCTTCAAGTGAAAGGAGCGTCAGAGCAGTCTGGGAAAACTACCGAGTGCTTCATGATCACTTCACAAATGCTGCAAACGACACGAGCAGGGATTCCAGAGACAAGGGCCTGGATGATGTGCTCACATCTGCAACGTTTGTCAGCAATCTGGGACTGATGTACGATGCGCTCACAGAGCTCAGCGACCTCTCTCGGCAACTCCAAAAAAGAGAGATGACACTGCCTACAGCAGATAGGCTCTTAACTCGAGAAATACGAGTTTTTGAATCCATGGTCACCATGCCTGGCCCACACATGACTACAGTTCATACAGCTCTAGCTGAGAAGTCCTTCAAGGGTGTTGCCCTGCGTGAGAATGGCAGGCTTGTACAGATTCATGCAGGTCAGTTTTTCCGCAGTATGGTAGAGAATCTGAGACACAGAATGACTTCCACAACCTCCTCTCATGTCAGCACAAGAGAAATCCCATTACATGGCCGGGAGGCCCGGGACAATCAGCTAATCCAGGACATGAAAGTTATCCATCCTGGAAGTTGGCCTGAAGAGGAGTTAGACGTACAGTATGGGGACGTAGAGGTGCTACGTTTGTGCGAAGTGCTGAAAGTGGACAGAAGAGAGACTGTTCAGGGCTTTCGCGAATACAAGGCAACCAGGGCATCCCGTACACCTGCTGCCATGGAGCCTCTACTGAAAGCAGTCCGAACCATCGCTGTCTCCACTAGTGAGTGTGAGCGGGCATTCAGCTGCATGAACGATATCCTTACTGCAAAAAGGAATGCTCTCTCTGTCAGCCGACTGTCCAGCCTGGTTTTCATTAAATGTAATGGACCATCACTAGGACAGTTCAATCCGGAACAGTATGTGAGGTCCTGGCTGGCAAAGGGAAGGAGAAGTGCTGATGAAAGAGCCTGTCCAGCTCCAGCCCCTGATACTGATGTCCCCAAGGCCTTCTGGAGCCTTTTCTAACAATGTGAAGTATATTGCAAAGCAGCTCACCCAGTGAGAAGACTTTTGGCATAATGTGCCGATTTGTACAGATCCTGGAGATAGAAGGACTTCAGACCAACCAGGGAGTTATCTGATCAGCTTGGTGTTCAATGTAACTCTTTACCATGGCTCAGACTTTGTTACTTGCAGTTACAGTTTCTCATTTTAGATTGTGCAAATTTTGCATTTGTTTTTACATGTTCTTTGTTCATGCTCTTTATCATTTTTCTGAGTTGGAAAGTTAGATTGCATCATAGTTTACTTTATACATATTTGTATTCTTCAGTGGTGAAGTATATTGCAAAGCAGCTCAGCCATGTGAGAAGACTTTTGGCACTTTTTCGTTTTTCGTTTTCTGAGTTGGAAAGTTAGATTGCATTCAAAATGTACAGAAATACTTAATTTTGTTAAAGCTTTTTATAAAAAATGCTTCTGACCAGAGCTTTGTTTCCTTGTCATTAATGTTGAACACCACCAGAGGGGCTCTCACCTGAAAGGTCTCTGCTTCATGTGTCTTCAGCAGAAGATCTAGACTTTGATTGCTATATTTTCAGTTAATATTGACCTTACTGAGCTTTAGCCATATCCGCTGCCTATCATAAAAAATGTTAAGTACAGTGAACCTTTCTAAAATATACAGTAGTAAAGAGACAAACCCACCAGCATTATAGTAGCCAAATTCTTGTTTGTGGGCTGTATATATAAAATTGACTTGAAAAAGTTGCTGATTTTAGAGTACTGGCACCTTTTTCATTCCAATTCAAGCACTGATCACAGGAGCTACAACATGTCAAGTGAAACGGGTCAGTACTCACATCCCGTCTCTGGATCTGTGGTGCAGTGATTTTGACAGGCTCTGTTCTCTTCCTCGGTTTAGGCATAAAGGCAGAAATCAAGCCTCCTTTAGATGGTGGTTGATCAGGGTCATCATGTGCCTTGCTGTGCCCCCCTAAGCGGTGCACTCTTGTCTCCTTTCTCGATCCTCCCCCAGCCGAAACGGGCTTCTTTGGAGTGGGCAGGAGAGAGAAGAGCCCCCCCGAGCTGCTCCCTTTACTCTGTGAAGCTGATGTTTCTTCTGAGTCGCTGTCATCACTGCTGCCATAGGCGACTAACGACATGTTTGCTGCTGTGACAAAATTGTATGTATCTGCAGGAACTCGTGGACATGGATAACCACTCCCCCTGGAATTAAATATCAATAAGCCTTACTTTTTGATACTTCACTTAAAGGTATTTGATAAATATAGCCGCAAATAAAACGAGGTAATCCCCAGTGGTGCTAAAGTATAAAGAAAAACACAGCAGGTTAAAAGAGGGTGAGCTCATTAAATGAAAGGATTGCCACAACTTAGCTTAACGTTAGCAAGGCAACCGTAGCCACCGATATTTTACAGACTGGTCCTTTCTCACGCATCCAAATTAATTTACTCTCAGAAGTATTACTGCATTATAATAAGACATCGGTTTATGCAGCAGCTATTGTTTACAACACAAAAATAGAGCTCTTTAAGTCCCTGGACTCCATCAAAACATCGCCTCCACCATTCATGATACAAGAAACAGCTAGTGCGCAGCTTTGTGCGCAGCTTTTTCTTCTTCGTCTGTTTGTTGCCAAAACAAACATTAACGCCCCCAGCGGACAGAGTGTGTATAATAATACTAAGGATCAACTTTATCTGAGAACAATTAGATCTTATTCAGCATAATTTGATGATTAGAGTTCTTGTAAGAGTAAAAAAAAACTTGAAAATAGAAAAATGTATATGCAATAAGAAAAGCTTACCGGTATACATAACATGACAGTTGTAAAAAAATGAAGAGTTTTCAATAGAAAATCACACATTATATATTTTGAAAATAAGCACAACACGTATCCACTTTTTATAATTCACAGGATCTAACCTCATGTTTATTATATAAACACCCACTCACCTCAATGTTTATTGTATGTAACTACTACCTAAATGTGTACACTACACATACATCATCATGGACAGTTCCAACACTTACATAGAACAATAAATACAAATAAAACAAACTTTACAAATTATAATAATAATAAAACAAACATCATTAAAAAAACGACATTAAAAAAACCTTAAAACAATTATGTGGGTCACTGTTAATATTTATGATGATGGTGATCATGATGGTGATGATGATGATGATGATGATGATGATGATGATGATGATGATGATGATGATGATGATGATGATGATGATGATGATGATGATGATGATGATGATGATGATGATGATGATGATGATGATGATGATGATCACTAGTCTCTCCCATGGTCATGGATAAAAACCATAGACTAAAAACCTTTATATATACAGTCAATGCTAAAAACCTATGATAAAAACCTTTCTCCGCCCCCTCGTCTGGGTTTTCCCCGGAAGCGGAAGCCCAGATTCATGTGGAGCGACAGCAGCAGCAGCCTCGGTCCGCTGACGCTTGTAGTCGCCTCTGACACGGCTAACGTTTGCTCCGGTTTGGCCCGGTGGGGTTCGGTTGGGTTGGTACTTTATCTACTTCACCTGCACAGTAAACATTATGTCGGCCGCGGATCCCCGGTCCTCGAGTGACGGCGGGCCGGCCAGCAGAGGAGGATTCCCGGCTGGGGAGAGCAGCAACGACCGCAACGGGCCGGGCGGCAGCAGCGGCGGCGCGGAGGGCGAACCGGAGCGGGACCGGGCCACCTTCGAGTGTAACATCTGTCTGGACACCGCCCGGGACGCGGTCATCAGTATGTGCGGACACTTGTTCTGGTACGAGCCGGGGGGAGGAGTGGGTCATTTTGATGTGGAAGTGATTGTTGTTGTTGTTGTTGTTGTTGTGTGTTTAAAGCCTACCATAGTTTTCCATTTGTGCTGCCTCTTTTAAACCATCAGTTAGAAGTGTTTACCGGCCGAATAATGCCCAATAACACGCTTTAACCAGTGTGTCTCCGCGTGCATGATATCTAGGACAGTGATTCCCAACAAGAGGTACTTGTACCCGAGGGGGTCGTGCTGCAGGGTGCATGGGAATATGGTGGTGTAGGTAGCTCAACTAATTAAAACCATCTGATTAGGAATAAAACAGATATCCAGTCAGCTGTAACTTGATCATAATGTGGCTGGCCTTTTGTATTCCTTTTCTGCCATATAGTCTATATAGTTGTGATAAATAAATACAAAACATCTTCATATCAAACTGTATGATGTTCTATCAGACAGGCTTCTCTTGTAGATTAGTCAGTCATTAAAACATGTATTCCTTTGTATATCAAGCAGCATAAAGTTGCAGTGTGAAGCCTTAATTTGCCTTAACTGACACTGCAAGAACTGCAATTGGAATATCTATATTGTGCACATTGTAATGTTGATGCTGCAACGATACAAATTAACTAAAAAGGGTTTTGGTTTGCTATCAGTTGGCTGAACATTATAGAGTGTGTTTATGGTCCTGGTGCCTCACTGAAGGCTGTTCCCCCATATATTCAAATTGCACATGTGATTTGCTGCTCAGATCTTGTGAGGAGTTAAGTGGCTCAGCCTGATCATACATGGTTGAATGTAGGTCAGAGGTCACCATTGCTCATTAACAATATCTGTGACACATTAACGTTCCGGTAAAACTGTCTGGGGATCATTTGCAGCTTTTAGATCAGGGCCACAATCTTTGTACGTGGATAACTGTGTTATAATATGTTGATGATTTGACATGAGTCTGGCTTAATTTATACCTGAAACTGTAGTCAGAACAGCAAGTGCTTTATACTAAACCTGCAAAAGGGCTGGTTTATTGACACTTTACTTCGAACCACATACATGAAATCATTAGATTAATATTGAAAGATGTTTTCCGATTTGTGATACAAAAAGCCGTTCCTTTGTTTTGTATTTTTTAAATAAAAAAGGCACAATTCATCTATAAGTTGTGATTTAAAAAATAACTATCAGCTATATTCCTAGTCAATCAAATTGTGATACAAACTTGCTGCTGTGAGGTATTTAGGAATTGCTCATATCAATAGTTTAATAGCTAATCAATAGTGAAAGTAGGTTCTTCTTTAACTGTGATTTCTTTTTCCTTTCTCTGTTTTAATCAAGACTTGAAAAAGGCACAACCTTTAAACAACTTCTACAAATGCAGTGACGTGTGCAAAGGCTCATTCACGAGTGTTGACTGAAGGCCGTGTTGCTCGCAGGTTCAGGCTAATGTGAGATTAGCGAGAAGAGATTGGGATTAGGGTCAAACCTAAGGGCATTATAATCAACAGTAAAAGTCATACAACAGAAGAAGTGACTTCTTTAAACCTGTAAAAATGTAAATGACAATCATCTGTTTGGGTCTGCAGACACATGTTTTGTAAACAGAGGTGCCGTTTAAGGAAGTGGATAGTAGGACGCTCTGCTGCATATAAACAGTTCTCTCTGTGAGTACAGATGTTATATTATCCTCAGTGTCGAGGTTTCTACTCAAAGGAACTGCCATCTGTGGCAAACACACCAGAGAAGCCCACTTTTTTTTATATTAGCTGCGTATGACAATCATGTGCAAGATGTGACATAACTTGACCTAAACCAGGGTTTTGAACTGCCCATTCAGCCCAGAAGGGATGTTTGGAAATTAGAAATGCCCAGCTAGCTGCAAAGTTGATGATTAATATACTCACAGGTAGATGTGACTGCTTGTCACATCTACAAGGGGAAAGTTACCTTTTTAAAAAAAATAAAACTGTTTACTGAAAATGCAATTCAGTGTGCAGGCTGTAAAATAAGGTGTGTTCTGTTTAAATGTTTACAATAAGTGCACAGGGTCACAGTGCCTGATGCTGTTTTCATTTGGTATTATTAAGGGCAGGTATCTTCATATTTGGTTTGTTGATTTTTTACATTTGATCAGTGAAATTCCCCTCAGTCTCACATGCAGTTGCATTGAGGCTGCTGTGTTTGGGGAGTTGATGTAACTTTGTTGCTAAGTTACCTCTCTCATCTTCTGGGTAACGTGATGAAACTGTGATGAAACCACCAGCAAGGAAGAAAGGTGTTGACGTCAGATTACCTTCTGCAACCTTAAATCGAAATTGCAAAGTAAATTGCACATTAGTTGTCCTGGATAATTGAACATAAAAAACAAGGCCAATTTGAAGTCATAATTCTATAACCATTTATCAACCGTAACTTCATAATGATGAGTTAATGCAAAATATTTGTCTATTGCCACTTTACGATCAGAGGGGATTAACTAGATAACAATCCAGTCTGAGGTTATGTACATATTGTAATGTATTGGTATTATTAAATGATTGGAGTCACATAATGGAGTCTGTGCAGTCTGGCTTCAATGAATGGCTGTGGAGCCTCCTATTGTAAATAAAGCAGTTATTTCAGGTCACCAGAGCTCCGCTATATGTGTGGCCACATGTTCGATCAAAGTTGAATGAGTTGTTACGTTAACGTGAGCCTTACCCTTTGTTCAGCTGTTGTAGCTACAGGAATACCAATCTCAGCGGCGATCTGATGGCCGGCGTTACAAATAGCACTGAGCCGAGGTCGCTATGTGTGGATAAGCCTGCCGATTGGCACAAGGTTGTGTTTTGCTTTATGGTTTGTTGACGTGTAAGGTCAGGATCCACCCGAGGCAGCAATGTGTTGAATGTTTTATGGCTGTGAAATACCGAAAGTGATAAAAACAAGGCCTTCCTGTTCCTCTGCATGATCCGAGTTATTTTGCTGTTGAGGTTTACCTCAAAAATAATCTCTGACGGAGGCATGACAGGAAGCTTGTAGACATTTGTTCACATGTGTAATTTATAATGCATATTAGCCTATGATGCATGATTATGTTATTCAGAGCTTGAACTGAAAACCCACAAGACAAACACTTCATGAGTTGTTATGGGTTCGTTCAGTCCCTTTAACCCACCTTCATTTGTCACGTACGGCGCCAGTTTTCTATTGTGGGAACGTTTGAACTGATGAAAGGTGTATAAAACTGAAGTCACCAACTGTATTTCATGGTTTTCAATCACTATTTCAAAACATATTTCTTTGTGGTGATCATTATTGTTATAGAGTTATAAAAGGTGTAAGAGGTTGAAATATCCACTGTGTTGTTGTCGGTCTCCTGAAAAAGCTTCTCTGATGTGGCGCTTCATCAAACCTGCATGCTTATCTCCCAGCATGCCGCAGCAGCAGGTCTGCTGGCAACAGATGGAGCCAATTAGCACTAACGAGGGGTGCAGGGGCAGGTTTAATTAGCTACCTCGTTAGGAGCAGGTGGTTCTGCCTGGTGGGCTTCCCTGCACCAAACACGGGGGAAAACCGGGGGAGATAGCCAGAACAGACTTTCATGTATTCTATCCATTAAGATGTCTTGCCTGTTTTTATCTCATATTTAACTATTATTAATGATTTAATTTGGGTTTGACAATAAAACATTTTTAAAAACTCACATTCGCTTTAAGGTACTGGGATGGACATTATAATTTGTTTGACCTTTTTCAGATATTTGATAGATTTAACAATTATTGCATTAATCTAGACAACAATTGTGTCCAGGAATATTGGTGCCGTTATTTAATAAAGAAACAGTTGTTTGAATGCAAACTAAAAATATGTTTCTTTCTCTGTCTCTACAGCTGGCCCTGTCTTCATCAAGTGAGTATTCCCTCTGTTGTGTCACTCTTGGCTTTGTCATGGACTTTAAACAGCTACAGGTGTTTTCACTTATACTCTTGATAGGAGATGTGAGTTAGTCTGTGTAAGAGCCATTTAGGCACATTATTTTATGGTAATGAATTATGGTTTTGTGAGCCAATTGAATATTCTTTAATTGAACTTAAATGAGCTGAATAACTATGAATTATTATTATACTGTTTTTGTAACGTGTCATCTTGCTTATGGACAGCTCTAGTTTATGTTTTGTTATTATTTATACAAAGCAATAGTAGGGGCGTGCTCAGGTATAAATGACGCTGCCAGCATGACACAGCAGGAAGTCTAGAGAGGCAGTTGGAAAAAGTTTTTGACCGCACACATCCGTATGACCAATGGATCTTGTTTGTTTATTTGTTTAAATACCGTGCAAATGTTGCACGTCGGCAGTGGGCCGCCAGCTGATCTATTGAACCTCTCAATAAAGCACCTGAATGGAACGAGCAAGGTATCTGATTTTTTGAATATACGCGAGTCAATACTCGAGCTCGCCTCCTAGACTAAGTGGCCTTTGAACATGGATTTTCTTTGGACAATTGGCCACTACAGTCTGGTAAAATGGTTCATTGGGTGACAACCTAGATCGAGAACTCATATTGTTTTACATGATGTATCTAATCATTCATAGGAACATGCAGGTGGAGGTTTTTTCTTTGTTCTATATTACTTCTGGACAATTACCCATTCTGCACATGTTTTAATGATCTATTAATCATACAAAACAAAAATGCAAAGTGTTTTTGCTTTTCCCTGGTAAATATGACAGAAAATGTTTGGGGCTTCAACGTTATGTTATTGTTTTCCATTTGATTGTTATTTCTAAAAAGAATGAAATTGAACTTCTATAATGAAATATTAGATGAGCTTGAATGGCTCTATGACCTCACATAATGGAGTCTCTTTGACTGATTGATTAACTGATAATGAAAACGATTGTAAACATTCACATGGACTGGTCCACTTATTCACTTCCTCAGCAGCTGTAAAACAGTTAATTTCAAGGCCAATTGAAGCATTTGATGTCAAATCGTGACTATCGTGTCTGTTTCAGTCACATGAACCAGTTGTATTGATGTCACACTACCAGACTGCAGCAAAGCCGTGCATACATGAAAACCCCTGTGTGTGTGTGTGAGCGAGCTGCTGCTGAGTAGGGCCTTCTACCCCAGCATGTTAACCTAAATGTAATGAGCACATGGCTGTGATGTAACTTCAGTGTGGAAACTTCACCTGTCCATTGGCCTGGTGCAGCTTAAACATGCTAATGCTCTGTTTACTGCGGTTTTCTGTCTGCTACTCACTCATTTACCATGTAGAGCTGTACTTGCTCTCAGTGTAGCAACACAAACATCTCATACTGTTGATTCAAGTCAATAAAAACATTATTGGAACCATTTATGGGAATATAATGACTGTTAATCCCAAATTTGTGTTAAGAATGTACTGCTGGGGTGAGGTTGCATATCTGCTCTCTGATAACACAGAGAGTTGCAAGCAGCTATTGTCTGAGATGTCTGATGTAGTATTGTTAGATGTGCCAAGAGCAAGGACTGTTTTAGGTAAGACAGCTTTTATGTGCGCAGCTCCACTTGCTTGGAACAATCTTCAGCAAGAATTGAAACTGAGCAATCTCATTCCTCTGCATGTTTTTAAAGCTAGGCTAAATGAAATGCTCGTTGATACTATGGGCACTTGTAAATGTCTAACTATATAAATGTATCCTGTAAATATAATGTATGATGTCCTTTATTGTTTTATGTTTCATGTGGTACCTATATGCTGCAGGTCTCCCTTGAAAAAGAGATCTATGATCTCAAGGGACCAATCTGATTAAATAAAGGTTTGAAATGAAATGAGTCATAGTACTATGAATAATAAGGCTTTCTTTGTGTAGTACTTTTCATACACAGGATGCAGCTCAAAGTGCTTTAACATTATGGCAAACAACTCTAATGTTTTGTGAGCTTAACTTACTGTTTTGGTCAATGGACTCGGGTGACTTTAAAGAGAGCAATGATAACTGCTTCAGTTCACTGTGAGAGAGGACTGTAACATCAGAGTAAAGCTGGGAAGATATTCTAAATAAGGTGTACACATTAGATTTTATTTTTGGTGCCTAAATAGGTTTTTGATGCAGTGCTTAGCTTCTGTGCCTGTACTCCAATGGATTTGCACAAGTACCATACAACCTGAATTCAAACAATCCAAACTAGCCCTTTAAATCTTTAGTCTTTCTTTATATATTAGGTATGTCATTTGGCACTGACCCCAGTATTTAGAGAGCAAAAAACGGGGTTCATCTGATCAGTGTTGGAAAATGTTGACATTTCTCCCTCTCTTGCTCCGTCTAGTGGTTGGAGACGCGGCCCAGCAGGCAGCAGTGTCCTGTGTGTAAAGCGGGCATCAGCAGAGAGAAAGTCATCCCGCTGTACGGCAGGGGGAGCTCCAGCCAAGAGGACCCCAGGTACCCTGAGGGTCTGCAGCGCTGTGTGGGGATTCTTTGTGATAGCTGTATGGTTGCCTTATGATTTCATGCTTCTGTGCTCAGGTTGAAAACTCCCCCTCGGCCCCAGGGACAGAGAACAGAGCCGGAGAGTCGGGGCGGGGTGAGTCGGTTTACCTCCACTGTTTAAGATCAATATCCTCTTTTATGTTATTTAAAAACTTTATTTCTGTTTTTTCCTCAGATGTTTCAGGGTTTCGCGGACACCGGCTTTCACATGTCTTTCGGCATCGGTGCTTTCCCCTTCGGCTTCTTCACCACAGTCTTCAACGCCAACGACCCCTTTCACAGAGCAGGTAGACAAAAAGACACAAACAAAGCTGATGATGATAAGTGAATGTGAAACATTCTGTAAGTGTAGTCTACTTGATGTTTTTTATATCATTCAAACCGAGGAGACACAATTTGTAACCAGGAGGAAAGAGTTAAACGCTTGAAGCTAGAAGTTTCAAAAACTTGCTTTAGTATATGATAATATATATAACTTATATAATAAGGTAATAGAGAACATTTATGTTTAAAAAAATGTGTTTTTTTTAATTGGATTGGAAAGCCGAAATGTAGCAAAAACATTTCTACGCTTGGCTGAGAAAGAAAAGTTGGTGTATTGATTATAGTAAAATGCAATGTAAATATATTTCGCAAATAAATTATGATTTTCAGTGAAGCATTTGACTTCAACATCTACTGAAGATTCTCGCTCTGCAAAAGAGACACAATATTTGTTGTATATTTTATATAAATTGTTCGACATTTGGCTAAAAATCTGATGTAAAGTCTGCTGCTAAACATGCCTAAAAGTAGCTGAATCATCAGTGACCATATTAAGGTGCTGTTGTGAAGCAAAAAGCAAACACGAGAATGTGTTTTTAAAAATAAAAGAATTGCAGAAAGCCTGTGATGGATTAGTTTGATTTCTAATTGGAATAAAGCCCCATCTCAACAGCATAATTAAAGTTAATATGCAACATCCCCTGAGACACTGGTGTAATAAGCTTTCCCCCTCTCATCAGACCAGTATGCAGGGGATCAGCAAGGCACCCCTAACCTCAACAACGGCAGTAACAACTGGCAGGACTCCCTCTTCCTGTTTGTGGCCATCTTCTTCTTCTTCTGGCTGCTGAGCGTGTGACGTGGACCGGAGTCTCTGGATCTATGAGCAAGAGGGAGGAGTGCGGGAAAAAAACCTCCCACACGCTAAACTAAAGCCACAGACACACACTCATTCTACATTTCCTAGCAGGTACTAACTTAAGAGAGAGTGGAGTATTGTGTTGGATCCCAAAACAAGAAGTACACGATGTATTATATCTATTTGGTTTTCCCCTCCTGGCAAAGGCTGGTTCACTTCCTCAGCCTACCTGCCTGCCTACCTACCTACCTACCTACCTACCTACCTGCTTCATTGATTTTTGTTTACCCAAGTTGTGCGTAAACCCAAAATCATGAATCATGTTGGCGCTTGTTTTCTTCATGCACCTGTTCATAAACACACCCAGAACAATAACTGCTGGGGTTCAGAGACAGTATTAAGTGATCAGGGTATGTCATGGGTTTTCTTTTTTTTAAGGTGCGGAAGAGGTTCTGTTTTTTTGGTTTTTCACATTCCTCTTGTGGAGTTAAAATGAAAAGAGAGGGAAGGCTATTTGCTATTTCTTACTCTAGATGGCCAAAGAGTAGCAGATGATTCATGTCCGATGTCAGGGGGGTGAAAAGTGTAAATGATTTGTGTTCCTGTTTACAGTTTCCTCGTGAATTGAACAAGAACTCCTAGAATTAACGACTAATGCTTGAAAACAGACAGACAAGTAGAAATAGCACATTTGTCTTAACGAAAACCTGCCATTGCACTGTGAAGTCATTTGTAGACGCAGCTGTCCTAAAGATTGGAGCGTGTGTTGGCGTGTAACCACTTGTTGTGTCTTTCCTCACAAAGCTGTACAAACAAGGGACGATTTAGCCCCAGTTTGGTAGATTTCTTCGCATCAACATGAGCAACTTGAGAGTAAAAAGCAATCTGACACACAGTTTGTTTATTAAAGAGCAAATTGTTGAGAGAGAAACGTTCTGACTAATAAAGTAGCTCGATAAGATCTACACAATACGTCATGAAGGCAGACTCGATGCAACGCGCGAGGAGAATCCTTTCAGTCATTTGTTGAGGGGAGAATTTACAGGAAGCTTTCTGTCAAGGTGATTCGTTTTTTCTTGACTGTCTGAGTGAGTGTGTAAACATTATATATTTGTATATATGAATATTGTAAATGCTGTTTTTACGTGTTTTCTGAGTGGATGACCAGCCACAGAGGGAGAAAGGTTTGAGCGAGTTGGCCTCAAGATGCTTTTGTAAATCAAGTGAATTCCTTTTATTAGAATATGCTTGCAGCCCAAATAACTCCTACAAACTTCACCAATTGATTTAAATACATAAAGTTTGTCCTTCCCTGCTAATGTGATTTGATATGGGGAGATTTGCTCTTTTGTAACTGACACAGTGGACCTTAATTTACTGAACACTGTTTAAAGCAGTTGAGCAAAACTAACACGCATTCATCTTAATAATATCTGACAAGTTAAGGAAAAAGTGCCACTCACTTCTTTCTTACTCCACACACACTTCTTTCAGTCACAAACCGCTTCATGGGAGTTTTTATTCCCCACATATACACTATAACTTCCAAACACATTTTGGTGTGTGATACCGCTGTAATTCAGCTGATCTAGATGCAATGGGTCGGACAATAAAACATCACACCAGGGTCAGAGAAACTCAAGGTGTTCTGTGGGAGAAACAGAATTGCTACTGGAGCTCGTCATTTCTTTCATACCTGTCTGTTCAAGCAACTTTTTGTATTATAAGGCTTATGTGACACTAAATGATGGAAGTCACGATTTGACAGAGTTAAATGGGAGACATTGTGCAAAACCAAATGATGTAAGAGATTAAAACTTCATTAAAAACAAATCCTTTTGTTTTGAGTTGTCATTATCTACATTTTAATATTATGTAATTGGATTTCAAATACATATATATTTGTTTAAGCTTTGTATGTCACCTGTTTAATAATTCAAGCAGAAAAGGAAGATTTTCTAAAGAGTCAGATTTGTTTTGTATGGTTCTGTATTTGCAGGCTTCACAAAAGGAAGAAGAATGTAAATGGGTTATCTGATAAACAAGAAAACCAAAGAATAGTACATAATATCAACCATGATTGTTTACATGTACAGGAGCATCTGTGAAGGTGAGAAACAGTGAAAGGTTTGGAAGTACAGTAGGTTGATGGAAGACAAACAGTATTGTCATGTACATATTAACAACTTATCCATATAATCAGTACCATTATTGTGATTGTAAATAGCGTTTTGTGTTTATAACTTTTTTTCTTTTTTACAAATATCTAGAAATATTAAATGTTGCTGTTGCTATTTATTTTTGTTCCATCTGATGAAAACACATCTTAGGAATCATCCATGAAAGAACTTGATTAAAAATAGAAAATAACTTACCGCAGGTAAAACTCTTATTTGCATTAAAAGCCATTAAACTGGATTAACAAACCCAAGATAAATAAGTCTAAAATGAACCGAGGATACAGCTATAAGCCAGGCAAACTTGTTAAGAGTAAAAGAAAATTATTTTGGGATTTTTTTGTCATGAGACAAAGAAAAACTATTTTAACAAACAAAGACATTTGATGTCTAAGACACTTTGAATTTCACAGTCCTTTCATGTGCACAGTCATTAATACTACATTTGCATATACAATAAAAAAGAAAAGGTGCAAAATCAGCAAATAAGTTTCAGTAGACTTGTTTGAAAAACAATTGAAAAGGTATTAAAAAATATAGATCCTGATATTCTGTGACACTGTTAGTGTGGCATCATAAACCTAGGAGAAATTATTTCATTCTTTCTCTTTAACCTTTTTCGGGGCTTTGTTGGATTTGTTGAGGATCTTCATGAGGTTTTTGGACATAAAGTAAGGCTTCTGCAAAGATCCATCGTTACGCTCCAAATCCTCCACTGTGAGAGGGAAAGACACATTGTGATCAAACAGAGCATGTGTGCTTGATTATGTGCGTATTGTTCAATACAACAATGTATCCAAGTTACATTTTAAGCTTCTTAGCTTCAAATCAACATGTAATAAATATTTGACTATATTTGCAAGTATTAAAATCTTTCCACAAACACATAATGATTCTACCAACGTGAGGAGGAAACGGGCACCGTGAGAGGCAAGGGAGAAAACATTTGGTGATCCATTTTCTAAGTCTTATCTAAATTGTGTTTCTCCTGTGTTTGCCCCCTGCCTCTCACGGCTTCAATAGGTTCCTCATGTTGGATGTATTTCTATATCAACAACATGCATGGTGCTAAACTGTAAACATCTACTCACAGAAGCAGAGGAAGAGTGTATCGACACACATGTTGTACACACTGAAGAATCCGTGGGCTATGAGGTAGCTTCCAAACACCACCGTCTACAAAAACAGATGTGAAAGAAAGAAAGGATTTATAATATACTTTGAATTTGTTTGCGTTAAATACTGAGGAGAAACATTTGTGACTTACAATAATTGGCATCCAGTAGTAGTTGAGGGTTTCAGTGCGGAAGGTGTTGCCTGGTAGCGATATTCGTCCAGAGAAGAAGAAGAAGGACAAGACGCCTGGAAAAAAATAAGATTACAGTTTCTCCTCCCATTTCCTGTTATGCATTTATCTAGAAGCGTAATGGGCTTCACTGTATAAGAACACGTCTTTTTGATTATGTTTACACAATATTCTGTAAGATAAAACTAAAATAAAAACTGATTTTAATCAAACACATCATCATGTAACACAATGGTGATTGAGCCCACTGGATAGAGCAGGGCAATATTTATATAGTTGCATTAGCTGCTCTCAGTATTTTGACCTGTAGTACGAAACTACTGTTAACACCAGTAAATAGTGTCGAATCCACCAGGACTGAAATCTGAAGCATTGCCATTTAAAACAATGCAAAGTCCTGCATTTGACTGAAGGGCTCAGTATTCTCAGTAGGCCTACTGCATGTTGGATAGTAGTTGGCTGTGTCTGACAACTTCTGTAACAAGAGACGTGAGCATAGGCCAGTCACAGATCTCCTTGAATCAGCTTGAAGCTGTACAATCAAGGGCAAACACTCTTAAGTGTTTTCAAAGGGAGAATGAAAAAGCACACAGTTATCCACGTGTTTAAACAATGTCTTAACTCGGGCCTCTCTGACAGCTGGCTTTCCACTCCACTCTCCAGGATGGCTGTGTAGAACAACCATAAACACTTTTGGTTTTCGACAAGAACACAACATATGAACCCGTTTCTCTAGTGTTACCCGTCCCAATACATGGCGTCATCCTTACCCACTCCTGCGACCACAAGGAGCTTCCCGAAGAACAACAGCAGGTCTGTGACTTTATCCAGCACCACAACCCTAAGGGACACACAGTCAGAAAAACACAACATTATTCACCCAAACCGCCTAACACAAGGATATATATTCATGTCATGCACTGGGCAGACATCATGAGGTCAGCCAGCATTGACATTGAACTCATGATCATGATTTTAACACAAACCTCACTACATTTCTCATGAGCAGCATGAAAGCATTTTTGGCTGAGACACAGAAGTTTGTCCCATAAATGGCAATCTGTGGAAAAACAAAATCACTTGTTTTAGAAAAGAAATCTATACAATACATTTTATTAAAATACAACATACTGTATAATATTGTAAATGTTTGTTTCTAATGGACTGATTTCAACAACTGTACAATTCTCTGTCCTCACCATGATGTAAGCGTTCCTGTTGAGGAACTTTATGAACTTCTCCAGACACCAGAGGCAGCACTTCATGCAGCACAATACGAAGCGTGCACATGGATTCTGAGCCTCTGGAGACAAAAAGACAAAATAAGCAGCCTGTCAATTAACAGAAACCATTAACTTCCAACTCTTTTCCACTTGTAAACAGCCTGCACATCTTTAGTAGCAATTTATCCACTGAGACATTTGGAAAATAAACTTGAGGTTAATCAACATAATATGTCATGAGATTCATATATTATGTATCTAAGACTAAAAGTGGAACTGCTGAATAAAAAACACTTTGATAAATACTTCTAAATATTAGGACTTTTTACACTGAAGCACATGTAACAAGAATACACATAAAAAAGATGAGAGATGAGATGTGAATGTTAGATGAGGGTTTATCTGCCTTACGTCTGGTTTTGTGGTCGATGTACTCCAGAATCATCCTCGCTATCTGCACCAGGGTCAGGATCAAAGCACCAAACGCCAAAGAGCCCACATGGTACCTGAAATGCAAAAAACTGAAGCTGAGGTCTGCTTCCACAAACTGTTATGTTGTGTGTTTAGTGCGCCCTCTAGAGGAAACTGCTTCTACCAGTATTTTTTGTGGAGCACTCTTGAGTACTTTTAGGTTAAAAAGGTTCCCCTTTGTGCATTACCCTCGGTAACGTTATCACGTCACTAGAATCACAAGATGACAGTAAACCAGTAATAGCGGCCTTTGGGACTGCAGGCATTCATTTTGGCTTTTTTGGCATGGATGGACACACCTGCTGTAAGAGGATGTGACCATGTGACAGCAGCTCATCAACCCACCTGAGAGAGCGTATGAAGCTAGCAGACAAAGGAAAGTAGGGGATGTCGCCGGGTTTGTTGAAGGCCCAGTAGTAGGAGGCGAAGGCCCCTGCCAGCGTGCACTGGCCCAAGGCGATGACGAAGTTGACACACCAGAGAAAAGCCACCGCGTTGTAGATCTGCAGGTTGAAGAGGTTCCTCTGGAAGAGACCCTCCTCGTTGTATTTGATGAAGATGCAGCTGGTTGAGGGGCAGTCTGGGTAGTCTGACGTGTTGAAGTTCTGAGAGAAGAATGAATGAATGAGTGGGTGATGGAGAAAAAGAAAGTGGAATGGTGCAGTGGTTGAGAGAAGAGTCTTAGCATAAACAGTGTGACGTCTCCTCGTACGTATCAGATCATGCATTATCTTTGGTGAAAGGACATTTTATGTTTATCCCTTTCTGATGGCTAGTCATTTAGTTTTAGAGGGGAAATAATTGTATGTTAGTAAGTGATGGTAATTTGACTGCTAACAGAGCCAAATTCATTCTACTTGCCAATTCAACCAAAGATATAAATGTAAGAAGTTTACAATGTAGGTCACAATTTGTATCGAGTGTTATTATGATGAATTTAGATCTACAATCATGTGTAATCTAGCATAAACAACTTTAACAAATACTAATACAAATGTGTAAACACATTCCTAATACTTTGTATGTATAACCTTTGGAAAGACATTTGTTTACAAGTTTACATTTTTGAATAAAAAAGGCACTTGTGGATATTAATGCTATGAAAGAAAAGTGTTGAGACAAACTTCTCCGTGTTCCCATCCTGCCGACTCACCTGAGGGTCACAGTTCACAGAGCCGTTGATACTCTTGCAGTCGTTCATAGTGGAGTTCAGAGCCACCACTCTGTAGATCGGCCCTCCTGAAGTGGCCAAATATCTTTCATTCATCAGTTAAAGAGAACAACAGACACTCTGGACTGTATAGAAGTGCAGCTTAGATACATGTTTACTTTAATCTGGTAAAAGGCACACTGTGACTGACAGCATGCATAGAAATACAAAAACAAATGCAAACATAAAAATGAAGGATACAAAGCAGTGGCGCCCCAGTAAGCGACGCACACCAGCACGAGAACGAAGGTGACCAGAGGGTAGAGCAGAGAGGACATCATGTGACTGATTGCCCTGTAGAATATTAACACACACATTTAAAGTTATGCACTCTTCACAGAAAGAGTAAAGAACAACATAGACATGGGTTAATATAAGGGGTAATTAAAAGAGAGTAAAATAAGTTTATTGCACACAGTCAGGACTCACTTGCTGGACTCCTTGATGATGGCGATGGCGATGAGGATTCTGGTCCTCAGGAAGATGATGGTCAGGAGAATGATGGCCTCCGCCACAGATATGATTATCACTGAGAGGGAGGAGACAAAAGCGTGACAAGAAGGAAAAACTCCTACTTAAGCGTAAAAATGTGAGCTGACATAATTCAACACGGAATACAATTACAGTTGCGGAGAGCAGTTACTTTTAAATTAAGGTTATCTTTTACCAGAAGCTATTTACAATGTCATAAAGTGATGTTATAAAACTGAAGTGTCTTCTGTATACCAACAATGGTTTTATTGCATTTATTTTTGGATGTGATTTGGCCTTTATGATGTCATTAGTTATTTCCTGTTCTACTATTTGCCTAAGTAAAAGCTTCGTGGTTGAAACATTGCCAAAACAGGTTATTTAAATAAGCTTTAAATAATACAAGCTTTAACGAATAAGCTTTTATTACTATTAAACAGTACAGAAAAATATTATTTTTCATGACCTTGGTAAGCAGACTTACAGAACGCCAGCCAGGTCTCTTGGACTTGCAGGTAAACGTTAAAGTTGGTGGTGAAACCGATGTTAGAAATTGTAGCAGAGGCATTCTTGTAGTTACTATATTCCCAGTAGCAGTGCCATATACCTGCAAGAGAAAAACAACAATGTAACAGTGAGAGGCTACGTAGCTTTACATATAACTTTTTACTGTTAATACCTGTTCATGCAATCAGTTAGAGTTACTAAGAAGAATATTTAAAATACTTAAATTACATATTACATTTGAACAGTGGACCAAGTTATTTATCTAGTCTTTAGCTTTTCCGTTACACACATTTTTATATACATGTTGCTTAAGAAATGTTTCTGGGTAGTGGGAGACACTGAGGTCTCTATGTGTTTACCGTATGCCCCTGCACCCAGGAGTCCTACGATGAGCACCCACACCATCACTGGAGCGGTGAATCTCAGCAGCAACAGGAACAGCATGCTGACCACCATGGCTATTACCAGACCACTGAGAGGGAATATAACATGGGTGTTAAGAAAAAGAAAAAAAGGGTATAGAAAACATGAGGTTAATATAATACCAGAGTTGAAAGTGTAATAAAGAATTAAGACGTTTATGATGGTCAAATCATACACTATTCAATTGTAAGACATATTAGATTAAAAGACTACTGAATGGATGGGTGAGTCTGCCCGGTGGCTAATAAGGTGCATATAAAGGAAATGCAAAGACCTGGTCTGCAAAGATAAGAATAATAACATATAATAAAATAAAGATACGTCATGTCCAAGTACTATAACAAACACATATTTAATGCTAATTATTGATGCATCCAGGAGTTCAGCTCAGGTTAATCTCAAGGGAAATGTATATCTGTATTAGTGCCAATAATTGGCAGTGTATGTGTGGTGTAGTTCTGCAGGGTAACTCACACGAGGATCCACGGCCATGACGACGCAAAATCCTCAAAGATGCGGATGCCAATGTCTCTGGCATTGAAGCCATTCACAATGTCCCTAATGACAAAAAGCAAGGACAAGATGCATCAGTAAAAGTGAGAAGTAAAAAAGGCCTAGTGAAATAAAAACAATGAAGATAGAGTAAACCATTTTGTTAATAAACAAACAATGAATACAGCCTGTTGGAAGTTACAAAAATAAATGAAGTGGTAAAGACTAAAAAGATAAACATAACCCCAAAGAATTAGAATAGAGAAAGAGAGAATGGAGAAATTAATCTGCTGTAAGAGAGATACACATTACTTTCTACTAACCCCGCAAGTCACAAGAGAGCGTTTCACACAGCATCTAAGGCAACTACAAACTAGCTGCTACACTAAGAGCCGACACAAACACTCATGAAGACCTACCGTGTGCTGGTGATCAGGAGGAGAGAGAAACAGGGTTAACATTTGTATCTGGTGTGTCCTTATATGTGATTTACAGTTTTTTGGCTCGATTATTGAACTAGAATTACAACCGTAATTTTAAAACCGTAAATTCAAATCTCTGAATCTCTTGTTATTCTCACCAGATTTTAATTTGCCATTGATTCAAGTATACTATACACATAAGCATAGCGTTTTTCTTTGTACTACATCATTTATTGACCTTTCCTAGTCAACTTTGACCTACAGTTGAAAAAAACCATCTAAATATTCTGAAGAGTAAGGCTCACATATAAAACAAACTTTAATTTCATTTGCAAACAATAACTAGGTTGTTTGGGAACAAATGAAATGCCTTGAGCAAGTTACCACCTTTTGCAGAAATATATGTTATTGCCCATGAAACAGTTGTGATGATTACAACCAACACTTTGTAAATGTTAGGGTTGGTTCAAAGAAATGAGTCAAAGCAATTGAAAAACAAAGAATGAGTTTGTCATTCAACACACGATGAGGTGAGGAAACTCTGTATCTTACCCTGTGCCGTTCATCATTTGGTTTACTGTGTCATTGACTGAGGAGGGTAAACCTGGAATTCCTGAGAAGTACGAAGGGACCCTGTCCAGTGCTGTGATATCGGGCAAACATCTCCCCAGCACTATCAGAACAGAACATAATCAAATCAGCTTGAAATTGAAGACTATAATTTCCTTGATATCTAAGGCACTTTCCATCACAATAATAATAGATTTAATTTGTTAGCGCTTTTACAGGTGCTCAAAGACGCTTTACAGATATAGTGAAGAGAAAAGAAAAGGAAGGAACAACAAATAAATATATAGTCAAAGTTAAAGTCAAATAATACAAAAACAATCACACATTAAAAGCCATATTGAAGAGGTGAGTTTTTGTGAGTTTTTTGAAGGTGGTGCAGTCTCTGATGGGTTGTGGGAGTGAGTTCCAGAGGGAGAGGGCAGCGACGGAGAAGGCTCTGTCCCCCCAGGTCCGGTGATTGGTGCGGGTGGGGATGGATAGGAGGTTGGCTTCTGATGAGCGGAGGCAGCGGGAAGGGGCGTGGTGGTGCAGCAGGTCTGTGAGGTAGGGGGGGGGGCCTGATTGTTGAGGGCTTTGTGAGTAATCAGGAGGACTTTGAAGTTGATTCTTTGACGGACGGGGAGCCGGAGGTTCTGGAGGACGGGAGTGATGTGGTCTCGGGAGCGGGTGTGGGTGAGGAGGCGGGCAGCAGAGTTCTGGATATGTTGGAGTTTATTGAGGAGGTTGGATGGTATGCCGTAGAGCAGTGGTTCCCAACCTTTTTTCCCAAGAGCCCCCCCAAATGACTCCTGTTGGAAGTTGCGCCCCCCCCCCCCCCCACACACACACACACAAGGGGGGGGGGGGGGGGGGGGGGCGCAACAGCGGTAATTAAAGTTTAAAAGTCTCAAAAATGCTACAACTACTGTCACAAACTGGATGAATGTGAAGTATGTTGTTAAAGGAGGATGAAAGCGTAATTAAGGAGCACTATTGGAGTGACTTTGTTGGTTGTTGGACTCAGGATTAATTTATTTGGATTCCCGCTGTATGAAGAAATTAAAGGACAGCGCAAGTGGAAACAATTCACAAAGGGATTAAACTGTTTAAAACACATGCTCAAAGTAAACCGGATTTTGCCGATGTGTTTATGTGGATTACAAAATCGTAAATAATCTACAAAATGGAGGAGACCGATCTGATCGGAGCAACTGTGACAAATAATCCAACCATGACAATGACTATGTTTTTAAAAATGCGCTTATCCAGACAAGCCTGTTTTATGGGCAGAAGAAACATTTATACTAAAGAAAGAATTATACATTTCTGTCTTTTTATGCCTTTAATACTAACTTGAATTTTATTAAAATTAATTAGTCAATTATTTTAAACAAAAGTAAAAAAAAAAAAAGTCTAAATATGATATTTGGCCTCAAATCATCTGAGGCCTGGCACCCCCCCTGCGATCTTTGGCGCGCCCCCCAGATTGGGAACCACTGCCGTAGAGGATGCTATTGCAGTAGTCAAGTCGTGATGTGATGAATGCATGAATCAGGGTTTCAGCAGCAGAGGAGGAGAGTGATGGGCGGAGACGGGCAATGTTTTTGAGGTGGAAAAAGGCGGTCCTGGTGATGTGATTGATGTGGTGGTTGAATTTGAGCTGACTGTCGAAGATGACTCCGAGGTTGCGGATGTGAGGGGGGGAGATAGAGTGTGGCTGTCAATGGTGAAGTTGAAATTCTGGATGTCTTTGATACGGGATGGGGGGCCGATGATGATGATGTCTGATGTCTGATGACAAGCCATCATGCATCGAATACACAACAGTGACAATAAGTTAATGTACATTCTAAATAAGCAGCCGTATGAAACTCATACCAACCCTGCTATAGTGCTAATGTATCATCAGACCAATATTAATACGGATGTAATGTAGTCTATAGGAGCATTAAACTCACCAGAGGTTGTGGGCATGTAGAAGAAAGGACACAGCTCCTTGTCCACAATGTTTTGAACACTCTGAGAAGAACATTATCACATAGTTTAACAATTACACGTGAATCAATCAAAGTGTACGATTTTGCAAATTATAAAGCATAATACAAAATGTTAAATGTACTAAAAATGATCAAAACAAATCATTCATCTGGGATTTTTTTAAAGGAACACACAACGTTTTCTAAGAATGGGACTTACCAACTTAGTTGTTGCCAGGTCTATGGATGGCACACAGAGAGTTTGATTGAAAACGTCTGCTGGCTTTACATCAGGCAAATATGACAGTATCCCCACAGCCCAAAACTGAGAGGGACAGCTCTCCACGCACACCTATAGGTAAAGAAAAAAGATGATTATTTCTGGGACACTGGGATAGTACAGTTAACCGACCAGTATCATCAGAAACAACAAAAGCAGCCTTCTTTACCTGCATGGTTGGACACTGAAAACCGTTAAGGGCATTTGCCATAACATTAACAGATGTGGCACACTTGATGAAGTCGAAGTAGAACAGGTTGGGTCGGCCTCTGAGAGAGAAAGATTTGAAATACTTAAAATGCACATTCTTTATATCTATGTTAACGTTTTTCGAAAAGACGAGAGGTTGAATTACTCATTCTCTCCAATGCCGCAGAACCATCCAGTTGAGTTTCTTGGATAAAGAACATGTCTTGGGTCACCGAAAAGCCAAGCTTATAGGAAAAAAACACAAAAAAGGTAAGATATTGACAGTAAGTCACGCTCCATGCTTTGGCACTGAGGAAACGGTACTTCTGCAAGAGGGCAGTGTTATCATCAGATGAGCTCAGTGGTACACAAGTTGAAGAAACATGGCTTGGTTTCAAAAACAAATTCTCTGCAATACTCAATGATTTGGCCCCCCTAAGAACAACCAGGGTAAAAAATCGCGCTGAGCCGTGGATGCACTCCGGCATACTGACCGCCATGAAAACCAGAGACAAAAAATGCTCTGAGTTTCATAAAAGTCAGTCAATGCTTTTCAAAAGCACGAGCAGTGAACTCCAGGCCCACGTGACTGAACTCAAAATTGAAAGAAACAGACTAAGAAATGACGTAAGCTCCATGATCAAAACTGCCAAAAAGAATTTCATCAATGTCAAAACTGAGGAAAACAAAAATAAACCCTGTGAACTTTGGAAATTACTCAATAACCAGCTTGGCTGCAGTAAAAAACTCAAAACGAGATTTTCTAACTTAAACATAAAGACAGATAACAGGCTCATCACAGACAAACTGGATGTGGCCAAGTACTTGAACATTTTTTTCACAAACATAGCCACAACTCTTGTAAATAATTACCCTCCCACTCAGGGCTTTTTGGAGTAGATCACATCATGACCTACTACAAAAACCTAGGGGTACGCAAAGATGATTTCAGTCTAGCAAGGGTAACAACAGCAGAGGTACTCATTAAACTGAGCGCCCTCCAACCTAACAAGGCCACTGGCCACGACAATATCCCCTCCAAATTCCTCAGAGACACAGCAACCGCCATCTCACCAGTCATAGCTCACATAATTAACCTCTCCATAAAACAGGGAAAAGTACCCAAAGACTTCAAAATTGCAAGAGTAACCCCCCTGCACAAAAAGGGCAGCAAATTGGACCCAGGCAACTACCGCCCTGTCTCTATACTTACCTCCATCTCGAAAGTCATGGAAAAAATAGTATATGAACAGGTCGAAAAGTACCTCGCGGAAAATAAACTAATCTATGAATTTCAATCTGGCTTTAGAACATCCCACTCCACTGACATATGCCTTCTTTATTTGAGCGACCACATCAAACAAGAGGTGGACGAGGGCAAGTACTGCGGCATGGTGATGCTGGACCTACAAAAGGCTTTCGACACTGTCAATCACCCCATTCTGATTGACAAGCTAAAAGCAATTGGTTTTGATAAACTATCGGTGAGCTGGATGCAATCCTACCTGGAGGGGAGAGAACAGATGGTGGAGGTCAACGGTACTCTGTCCCCCCCCCTCCCAGTGAGCTGTGGTGTTCCACAAGGAAGCATATTAGGTCCGTTACTGTTCCTAATTTATGTAAATGACATGTCATCAGCATGTGACTGCAACTTGTTCCTGTTCGCGGACGACTCAGCCCTGCTGGTCTCTGACAGGAACAGGTTGCAGGTTGAAAAAACCCTCAGCTCCGATCTCGGCAGAATCTGCACCTGGCTCGCCGATAATAAATGATCATTACACCTGGGTAAAACAGAGTCCATTCTCTTCGGTTCGAAACATAATCTCAGCAAATCCGACGACTTCTCAGTTGCAGTGGGCGACATTATTGTCACAAGTAAGAAGGAAATTACATACCTAGGATCTATTCTTGAGGCAAACCTCTCCTGTGACAAAATGGCATCCAATGTAATAAAAAAAGTCAATCAAAGAACTAGATTCCTATACCGGATCTCCTCTCTGGTAAACAAAAACACCCTGAAAACTCTGGCAGGAGCACTCATTCAAGGGTACTATGACTATGCTTGCACGTCATGGTACCATAGCACCTCCAAGGCGCTAAAAATAAAACTTCAAATATCGCAAAATAAACTGGTCAGACTACTGCTTGACCTTTTATCTAGAACCCACCTCACCTCTGCCCACTTTGACAACCTAGGATGGCTTAGAGTAGACGACAGAGTACAGCTACTTGCAATGGGCCTGGTCTACAAGATCCATTACACCTCTATGGTACCCATGTACATGTCAAAATTCTTCCCAAAGGTCAAGGAATACCATGATCATAACACCAGAGGGAGCTCCACAAATCATGTGAAACCCAGATTTGGCACAAAAAAGGGGGAATACACGTTTCGCAATTATACCATATCAAGGTGGAACGCTCTTCCCACAACTGTAAAGGAAAGTAAAACTATACTTACCTTCAAAACCTCTCTTAAAGAGCACCTTCGGGGGAGAGCATTGCAAAACTGGCCCCGGTAATGGTACAAATCTCAACCTGTCGTTCAATGGACAGCTTCCCCCCCCCCCCCATCTAGGTATATACTCGCATTTTAGACTCTGTTACTAACTGTATATCTGTAGACTTGGTATGTCTTAAATGTCCGGTTAGGATGTATTAGAACGAAATCTAAAATGAAAATTGTAAACAAGCAATCTGTATGTAAAAAAACCACCTGTATGTAAATTGTAAATAAGCCATCTGTATGTCAAATATGTCTTATATGTCTTAAATGACATGATGAATTGGAAATGGGGGACCCTGATGTAAACAAGACGAAAGTCTTTCTCTGGTCTGCATCCCCTTAACAATTGTATGTTTTGAGCTGTACTGTACTGTACCCAATATACAAGCTGTTAATAAACTTTTCAATCAATCAATCAATCAATCAATCAATCAATCAATCATATTTAACCCCATTCTGTACCAGCATTTTAACAACAAATTGTAACAGTCTAATATAAAGATTGGGTCACAGAACACAATTGTTGTTGTCAAAATTAGTATGTCATCAAGCAAGATTTAAAAAAATACATTTGCATGCACCAAAGTGGCTTTACTGCCTTTTTACACCCCATAATTTAGTGTGATACCAGCCATTGATGAATATGTTCAGTCCAACCACAAGAGGGCACAACGGTCATATAAGTGCAGCGTTTCTTCATCTGAGCTAGACACTATGCTGAGTATTTTATTAGGGATTAATCCAACCCTTATGTTTTAACAATAGCCAGTAGATTCCTCCACTACAACAAATCGACAATAGCTAACCAATGCTTTTGACCTGCCTCTATGGATCTGATTATTTGGGACGCACAGATTCGCTGACACATATTTGGCTTATCTGGCCTCTTTGTTGACTCTAGATAAGAGGGAGTTATAAGTGCTGGAATGAGTTTGATGACAGGGCAATAAAGAGCTGCTGACTGGATGTTGACGTGGAAATCCGGATTTCTTACGTAATGATATTTCTCAACATATAAAACGTACATCTTTTTTTTTAAGATGCATTGAGGAATTGTGATGAAGAAATAGAATAGATTCATTCAAAGGAAAATCACAGGACACACAAAACCTTAGTTAAAATAATATTTAAAAATATATATTATTGTGTCCCCCCAATAACTCTATTGAGTAATTGCAGATGTACTACCAAGGTAGAGAAACAAATAGAGACACAAATATTTGTATTGTCTGTATTTTGAAAGAAAAACTGTAAAGGAACAGACACTTCCTTTGCTACCTTTCCCCATAAAACCACAAACTATTGACATCACACTTGTAGTGTTTCGAACAAAAAGGGAGTGTGAGAGAGGGAGTATAGAGGAACAAACTTTCAAATAAAAATACATAAATAATACTTCAAGGATTTCATTGAAATACGTCTCAACATGTTAACAAAAACATCTATGTAAAAATGTACATTTAAGTTCATTTTGGTATTCCTGGTTATTGATGAAACTTGAAAAGACTAATGCAATCTTTGTTTGCTATTTTTTCCAATTTAGTGGAACAAAGAAGGACGCAGATAGGAGATGGTGATATGTGGGGCATGTGTTGGTGCCGTGAGGTTACTCTCACCTAAAATCCCAACTGCTATATAGCCCAGGAGGACCGCCATAAACAGGATACAGCAGATGATATCAGTGCACCCTCTGATGGAGGAAAGGGAGAGGTTATTCTAAACAGGCTGAGCTTTGCATCAAAGTTTGCCTTGAGGGTGACAAATGTGATTCAGTCAACAGGAACTTTGGAAAAACACAATCTGCTGGGTTTAGGATTTGCAGTTTAGAAAAAGCAGGGACAGTGTTACCTTTTCTTCATGGGTCCATTGAACATTGGGTCAAACTGAGCCGGTTCTCCTGGGAAAGGAAAACAAGACAAGTTAGCTTTGAATGAAAAGTAAATTAATCACTGACCGGTACAGCCTTATCATGAAACATTAGTCAGAGACTTCTGTGTTTGTTTAGGGAGATTCTCAAGGACACATTAGTTTATCACACATTTCTGTAATGGCACTTAACCTGACATTTCCCTCTCAAGGAAATGCATTTAATCTGTTTGCTATACATGGACATGAGGAAGTACATTTGCATAAAAAAATGTGTTTTATATATTCTCTCTATTGCTCACTTTGAACATAGGTTATTTTCTTAGAGTAAATGAATTACATTTACAGGTGAATAAGGAAATGCTTTTAGAGACTAGAGAAGGAATATTGGTTCATGTGGGTTAGTAGCTCACAGGTCCTTGACAGGTCCTTGCAATTACAGAAGTGACAGGTATAACAGGAAATACATGATGTCATTGTCGTGTCCTGGAACAGGAAGAAAGGAAGCCAGCAAGACAAACACTGGAAACCACTGGGTGTCGTATAGCATACAGAACATAATAATGATTTTCATAAGCACAAAAGAGTTTGTTCACATTAGTTCCTAGGGAAAAGGATCAAAGCATCGATACTAGCAGCTCGTGCTTATTTGAATATCATTTGAATAAAAGCATGGCTTTGGAAGGAGGGGGTAGTGTCACAGACGCTAAGTTATTTTTTGGGGACATTAAAAACATGTTTGAGGTGAGGCAAACCGAAGAAATTCCTCTAACTATTATAATTTGTTATTATAATGTTTAGTTCTATTTATTTTCCATCTTACATTATGCTATAATTGTGTCATTCCATCCCTGTTTTTATTGACATTTTATGCTTATTTTTCACTTATTTGAAGCCCTTTGTGTTGCATTTCTATAATATGTATTCAAAATTGAGATGCAAATAACGTTTTGCAATAATTCTGTTTATATAAGACATGAATTTGACCGACTACACAATGCATCTGCGCTCATTACTGTTTCCAGAATCTTTGTTTGTTGAATGTGACAGAAATGACTCTGGCAGTGATACACACATTTCTCAACAGAGGAACCTGTTCCTCTGCCTTTTCCCATGACTCCAGTGTCAGATTTCAGCTCTGCTAGGATACTGCTGTGAGTAAATGACAACGTGGAAACAACTCTCTGTGGCTGTGTGTGAGACATATTAAATGACTTCTCAGTTGTTATGCCCTCGTTAAAAGCTGGTGAAAAGCTTTAAACCAATGGACATTGAACCCTAGACAGGACGCTGCAGGCTGTGAGGGTCATCCCCTGACCTTGACTGAAGAAGGAACTGATCTCTAAGATTAATAAGTTATTTCGCGCAATAAATTAAGATCAAAATAGTCTGTTGCCCTTCTTTAACTAATGAAAATAAAGACTGTAAAGTATATGTGGTTTATTGTACAAAGTACAAACCTCACCCTTCTTTATAATTTACTGTGAAAAGAGATGACGACAAGGTTAATTGGTAACCTGCAGTATACACTTGACTATCCCAGGGTAAAAGAAAGAAAGTAAAAATAGTCATTCTTACAAAGTAATGTGAAGTAAGAGGGTAGGGGGTGTATTCATTCAAGTGTGATTGATTTGATTGTCAAAACTGTGATGTGACTCCTGAGTACCTTTATGGTTTACATGTCAGAGCCATGACCGCAACAGAAAGGGTTTCTCATAAACATTCAAAGACAAATTAGAGATAAATGTTTCACAACAAACAACTATTTTCATTCTCAATACAAATATGTATCAAACTTTTAGCCAATGAAATGTCAGGAAAAAGGGACAAATGCCCATTATAACTCTGCAGCGTTTAAGATGCAAAACCCAATCTTATTTGGTTGACCTAAACACAACAGAAGCTGGAAACAGCAAGAGTATGTTGCTTTTGCGTGTGAAATGACACTTCATTGTTAAAGATTCAAAAATGTAGGTCCTGGTTTCCAAATGAGATGTCCACCTTTCAAAATGTTTTAAATAAACTCTACATCACACAGCTGAAATACAGAAGTTTCTTTCATTCTCACTCATAACACTTTCTATTTAAGAAATGTTTTGATTCCGTGTGACGAACATTATACCATTTTCAAAAACAGGCGAACATCTTTTCAAAATGAATCAGAAATATTCACTAGTGTCAACAACAGTCTTTTTCCTTGTTGCCTTGAGCAACATACTTTTTGGTCAATGATTTGCAGCAACAAAACCCCCCGCAACTGCTGCAAGTCACCTATTTCCTTAAAACTGAGTGTGTTCACACTTAGCAGACACACTGGTTGCATTTAACCCACAACACATACATATTGTACAACATTCAGCCTAACTTGGTCTGTCCAACATTTTAACTTCCTCATGAAGTCCAGCACAATAATAGAGAATTAGCAGGAAGCAGATTACAAATGGTGATGAGTTTAGGAAGAAGGATCATTTACACATAAAGTCTATTGTATGTTAACGGAGGTTCACTTGTCACCCTGATAAGTAAACTGTCGGCTATGACACATCTTCTGTCCTCATCTTATTCTGGTGTTTTCTCTGAGGAGTCATGAGATACGGATGGATATTTACCTCCTGGGAGGGTCTGTTTACCGTAGCATTGAAAACCTCCCAGACTGTCAATAGACTTCGACTTGATCAATACGGAAGTTTTTCCTTGTACGATGTGAGGGTCTAAGGACAGAGGGTGTCGTATTGTCATACTGATATTCTGTACACACTGTGAAGACCACTGAGACAAATGTAACATTTGTGATATTGGGCTATATAAATAAACATTGATTGATTGATGGCATACTCCAAATACAAGCGCAAACAAGGATATGGAGAAACAGAGAGTTGATACAACATTATCTTCTGTTTATTTTTTGATAGTGTAGTTCTCCTTCATCCTGTCTTTATCACAACATCTGTCATTCAAAGACTCTGCTATGACCAATCAATATTGAGGTTAAAATATTGAATCAACAGAAAATCTATCTGCAACTATTGTGATATAAAAAACACTAAAGTAAGTGTGGAAAGGAGTGAGGACCCCCTACTTGTTTCATTTGATTGTAGGATAGATATCTTTGGCTTTTGGTCTGTTGATTATTTATTAATAATAACACCGTGTGATGGGCATTTTCCTCTTTGTTCTTATATTTTATAGACCAATCAATAATAGTGAAAGTAATGGGATGATAAATTCATCAATACTGAAATATTAAACTGATTAGCTGATGACAGAAAATGTATCAGAAACTTCTCTTATACTCAATTATTAAAATAAGTTATTCTTTAAAGCTAAATCAACAACAATTCTCACGTTAAAGCTTCACCATAACATTTGTTTTTGAAGAAGTTCAAGTATAAAATATGAAATATTTTAAATGTAAAAAAGAAGAATGAAAATCTAATTATTATTCTTTTTTAAATACATGTTTATGAAATTCATTAATAGCCAATTCGGAGCATCTTGAGTATTTTAAGCATGGCTTTATATGATGTTTTGCTCAGCTGTAAATATATTGTGATATAATGTAAAACGTTTTTTGTAAAAGATTAAACCATTTTAATAAGGATCCTAAAGTGTGCAATCTGACTCACAAACATCAGTGAACAAGCCAATGTATGGCCTTAAGGAAAGAGTTTGTCTATTTAGCAATACCTTTCTTACTTACTGAAACTACAAGAAACACTTCAGATTTAAATGTAATAAAACAGCTATCCATGTCAAAAATAACAACTTAATCTTGAAAATAATTTGGTAAATCCAATTATTACATCCTTTAAACAAAAGAAAAATATAGGCAGAAATCATTATGAAAAGTAATAGCCAAAAGTAGTTGGTTAAGTACATAGATAAATAAGATGTTATGGTTATGGTTCAGTCTGAGGTAACGGGCGATTTCAACTCACCATACTCCGAGTCCGGATTTGTCTCCTGTTTTTTACCCATTCTCCACCTTAACCTCCACCTCTTTCTTCGTTAACTTTTAAAACACAACTACCTTTGCTTAAAGTGATTGTAAAACCTTCTAAAACAGCTAAAATAACGTTTGAAAGGAGCTGCACCGAGTCTGAGCCGACTCAGTTACTCCGTGAGGAAATCTTTTTCTTCCAGTAACCAGGCAGTGACGGCGCGAGCGCACCTGCAGAGGGATGCGCACCTGAGCGTGCTACCACAGATCGTTTATCGAAATGAGGGCTCACTCTGCTCCTGTTATATAAACCTAAACGTTTACTGCATTAAGATTAAGTGCATTTAATCAAAACCTATTTCGCCCCCTGGCCTTCACCTACAAAATGGCACCAACTAGGAACATACTCAAAAGGACCACAAAGAAACATGAATGACTGGAAAGACACCAAAACAACTTTGAAAAACAGCAGCAAAGACCACAAAGAGATGTGTTACACCTGAAAAGAGACACAAAAAGAATACAACTGTACCTGTTTGTCATGTTTCAATGTAGATGTGGCGAGGCGCTTTGCATATCTGTTTCCAGGGGCCTATTGTCTCATAATCGTTAGTCTAAGATTTAAATATCTAACAGTACAACTTTGAATTAAATAAAAAAACAGTTTTTAAAATGCACAATATATTATTATGGGTGAATCTACCCAACAGCAGTGGTTGGAGAAATACTGAGCTCTTTCACTTAAGTATTATTTTAGTACATTTGTATGTACCCCGTCTTGTATTCTTGTTCTGCATCCTTCTTTTTGCCTTACAACCGAATAATCATTACTCCGTATCTCTTTGTTCTGTACTGCACTGTATATGGATGGATGACAACAGAGCATTTCTTATCCGTTAGCAGTCTCCAATTCAAAGAGACTCGTAGAACTGCTAGCAGAGTGAGACATCTTCATTTCTCTGACTGGGCCCTGTGGAGCTTTGCATAGTGGCTTGTAGCTAGCTGCCCCCTGCTGATAAGACAATAACACCAACAGGAAATACTTTTTTTGGGCCACATCTCCCTATAAACTCTATAATATCCTAATATTGCATATGTACACATAATGACATAGGATAAAAGGTATATAAATTACAGGATACTATAGGATTACATGGAATATTGTAAACCAGTGAGAAACATATTTAAAAAGAAAATGACACATTCAATACAAGAGCCCAAAGATCAACTAATGAGCTAATTTATTAAACTAAACGTGATCAAGAAAACAATACGTATAAAAATAAAGAAAATAAAGCTACGACAATCATCCAAAGTCAACATCCCTCAGGTCCTTGAGTCCAGTATGGGCTAAAGGGTTGGCCCATGACTGAACTGTGTTGAAAATGCAAAGTGTTAAGAAGTGTTTTGTTGGCACAACAGAAGATGCATGACAGTTTGGGACTCGTAATGCACAAATCGTCATGAGCTAATGAAATAGACATTAATATACAGTAGATATACTGTATGTACAGAATCACAAATTGATGTGTTTTATACCCACACAGTTTAAACATAATATAAAAAGGCCCATGTTCTCTACCATATACATGATCAACTCTAAGATGGCGAGTTTGGGAGGAAAATAAGGACATTTCAAGTAGAAAAACAGCACCATGCATCAAAAAAAATGATATAACCCACTAGGTGTATTTTCATTGCAAATGTTCACATGTGAAGTGGGTGAGGTTAATCCAAAGGCCCCATGGGTAAGTGTTTTAAGAGTTTCCCAGCATGCTCATCCCACAGTCAGCTCCTGAATCTGGGCAAGCATCCAGTCGAGCCAGTCTGTTCTGCTCGATTGCGATGGCCTCGGCCGAGTGCTTGCATTTCTCTGATCCACACTGACAGGTGAAGTACTTGCTCTTAATGTCCCAAAATCGGTCTCCATAGTCGAATCTGATGAAACAGGGAAGAAAATATATATTTGTAAAGCTGTTCATCGAGGTTACAGCCAGATGGAGTTTCAGACAGATGAGTTGTTAACAAATAAGGGTCCTTCATTTGTATACAATACATAATGTAAGGGAGAAATGTAAGGGAAAGGATAAACAGGAGAGGGTAGAGAAGGTAACTAAGGAGGAAGATTAACGAATAAATCATTGGTCCCCGACTGCTCTACTTAGTTACAATACAATACAACTTTATTTATAAAGCACTTTAAACCTCCAGACCAAAGTGCTGTACAGGCAAATAGATAAAACAAAGAATACAAAAAAGTAACACAGCTCAGCTCACACACCATAAAACAAGTACAAGTAAAAACAAAAAACAATTTAAATGCAAAAAAGCAACACTGTGAAAGATGTTGAAACGCCAAATGTTAAAACGCTAAGGAGAAGAGGTGGGTTTTAAGAAGCGATTTAAAAGCAGGCAGTGTGGAGGCCTGTCTGATCTCCAGGGGCAAAGCGTTCCACAGGTTGGGAGCCGCTACAGAGAAGCAACGGTCCCCTCTGAGCTTTGACCTGGTTTTAGGCACATTCAGGAGCAGTTGGTCCGCTGACCTGAGAGGGCGGTTCGGCGTGTAATGCTGTAGCAGCTCAGCAAGGTATGGTGGGGTCATGCCATTTAGGGATTTAAAAGTAAATAAAATAATTTTAAAATGGATCCTAAAATAAATTGGCAGCCAGTGGAGAGAAGCTAAAACAGGGGAAATGTGGTCATACTTCCGTGTGCCAGTTATTTTCATATTCTTAGATTTGTATAGTATACATGCATTTCATTTATCCGTGTCTGTTTTTCTTTTTTTAAGTTAATGATTTTGAAAAATAATTGACATTAAAATGATTTTATAAATGATTTTCATAATCAATTAATGTGCAGATTTGTTCCTCCCATTTAAAAATGTCAGATGTAAGATTTCCAGTTAACTATTTCATAAAACAAAGAAAAGCACAACATTTACATAATTTAGAGGCTGAAACAAAACATTAATAAAATATAAAAACAAGGAGGGAAATAAAGAAATAAGCTCTGAGCAGGTGATCATAAACGTCTCAGCTTCTCACCCCAGCTCCTGTCCGCTGAGGATGTCTCTGGAGCTGAAGAAGGCGATGCGGGGAAACCTCAGGTCCTGGTGCAGCATGAACACACGCACCGGGATGAGGTTCGGGTCACACAGGTGGTTGATGAAGCGGCTGATGTTGCCATAGTACCGGGCATCAATGCAATACACCTCACCATCCTTTAGCAAAAACAAAGAAAACGTGCATCGTTTTAGAATTCAATCCCTATTCAGTGCTCCAGTGAAAATGAATATGATGAATGAAAATGTTACACGATTTAAATATGCTTTTGTATAAGATGAAATCCATCTAAATACGGAGACAGGCCACCAATGAATACAGCTGATGTTTTTTGCAGTATTTTACAAATAAATAGTGTCCGAAGCAGAATTTTAATAAAATTTGACTCCACATGCAAACATCTTTTGCCAATTTTAGATAAACTCATTTGATTGATTCTCTACATTAAGGAGGTGATTTATTAAAAAAAGTTGAAGTTATAAGTTCATCTAGTAGAAATGTAAGGCTGAAACGATTTTTCCCATACAAAATGTTAGCTGAAAGACTGCAGTAAGCTAAAACCTAGGAGGTTTTTACCCAGCTCAGCAGCGGATGTACTGTTTTTTTCTCCATGAGTTAAGTTCTGGCTAATTATTCACTTTAATAGTTATGTATTATTGGTTATACAGGAAATATAGCAAATGTTCCTTGTCATGTTTTCCCCTCCTGTCATCTCTGTTTTGATGAAAAACAAAAGCATTTTCTCTTGAAAGGTTTACCTTGTTGTCCAGGTCAAACAGGTAGGAGTCGTCTTCTCTAACATCGGCCTCTGCGTCGGAGATGAGCTCCCCTACATATCTGAGTGGAGGGAGGTAGAAAAGCTTATTTTCCAACCTGTAGCTTTTCACATACTGTAAAACAACCTGTTGTGTGTAAAACAATCCTCTCTTACTCGCAGATGAAGCTTCCCTGGGGAATATCTTGCAGAGCTCGAACTCCCCAGCCCATTTTCTCAGTCCTGTAGAGCTGAAGACGAACTCTGAGGGGAAACAGGACGAGGGTTCAGACTCAGAGTGAGCACTGCGGTTATTTGTCATGCAGGGGCCAATGAATACATGTTTTGCAACAATTTGTTGCAGCCATATCCAGCTCTTTCCTTCCAGCCAGTCACTTCACAATGTCATTTTTTTGTTGGAAGGTCGTCAGTGACATTTGTTGCTGTTAAAACTAGTTAAAAAACCTGAGTGGTTGATAAACATTACGTTGGACGAGTTTAATTCTTACTTGATGCCTGCCTGTACCACTCTATTCTTGCATGTTCGGTAACAGGAACACGCCATGTTGCATTCAAATATTAGTGGAGGCTCAATTTTGTTGAATTCCTGGAGTAGTCGCTGGTCCTAAAAAAAAAAAAATAGTGTAATAAATTGAGATTAGTATCACTTCTTTAGTTTCCTCTGTAAATAATGAATCCTTTTCATTGATGCATGGATCTCACTGACTGAACCAAAGCTCATTTCTTCTCATAATTGCAGAATGTACCACATTTTCAAGTCAAGGCTTTGAAAAAGTTTTTTTTACCATAATACATAATTAATTTGGCCTTAAAACAAAATGTATTTTTACCTTGTCGTACCAGCAGCGGATACTCAGTTGTCCACAGAGGCAGTTACTAGACGAGCAGTCATCAGTGCAGCTACAGTGCTAAAGACAACACCATTAACATGTATGAGTTGCATTTTCATTGCAAATTACAATATTATTTGTTAGTAAAAGAAAGAAAATTATGAATTTTTAATGAGAGCGTGGTATAATATTTTACCTGCAGGTGTGTAATATTGCGGTCTATGTTCATTGCCGAAGTTTCACAATTTTCTGAAACGTATTTGTAGTCTGACGGACAGCCCTCGTCGTCCACTGCGTTCACACAGGGAATCGGGACGTTCTCATAGCCCTGTGCAACGTCACTGAAAAATAAACATGGAGTCAAATCATAAAGAATAACAGGAAACAATCTTGTAATAAAGAAACAGTTTCTTTTTTAAAGACATGGCTCCACAAAATAACACCAACCTGCAGATGATTTTCTCGGTCCGAAGCATACGATTGGTTATTCCCCTTCTTAGCTTCCTGTTGATCTGGAGGGCGACCCACACTGGCGTGTCGGGCCGAGCGAGGCTGAGAGGCGTGTCTCCTTCCCTATTCACGACGTCAATGTCTGCACCTCTGGACAGGAACAAGCTGCAGAAGAAACAGTTGGAAAATTGATGGGTGCTTTTGGCTCCAGAAAATGCAGAGAATTCATATGACTTCAATAAATAGGCTTAAGTTTATGATGACATCGACTCACGTAACACATTCCAGGAAGCCCTCTCTGGCGGCGATGTGAAGCGGCGTATCTCCGTGCAAGTTAACTGAGGCGAGGGAGCAGCCAGAGTTCATGACCAACTCTGCTATATCCACATTCCCTGCATACGCTGCCCAGTGGAGGCACACGTTCAGCTCCTGTTGGGAGGGAAGAGACTGATTCAAGTAATAACCTTTAACATTTTCATGCAACTTACATATAAAAGAAAACATAACATATCGGGTATGTCATTCTTCTGCAGATGCTCCTGTTCAGAGCCCAGGGAGATTCCTACTAAGGCTTGTCTTTTTTCACTGGTCAGTGAAGAGGAGTCAGCAGGCAGAACAATCATTACATTGTCATTACAAAGTCAATTACATTGTTATTTTTATAAAAAATTGACTAGTAGTAAGCCGCAACGGCAACAGGTTCTTGAGCATAAAGTCATAGAAGATATCAGACAGATAGACAAATACACAACATGCACAAACGTGATCTATCCCCCCCCCAAAAAAAAACACACACTTGCTGATTTGCAAATATAAAAACAGGCATACTCAAAGGAGCAGCTACAAACTAAGCAAAAAGGCATTTTACATGTAACACCATCTCCAAACCTCAATGAACTTGAAGAAACTTACTTTATCACTAATGGTGACATCAGCACCTCTGTTCAGCAGCACTTTAATCACATCTACGTGTTTGTGCTCTGCAGACCAGATGATGGGCGTCCAGCCCCCGGTGTCCTGAGATCAAAACGCCAGGAAGAATCGGAATCAACCGAACCAGTAAAACAGATATGATGGTCAAACTGACATTAGTTATAGACAAGGAGTGATCTGTTGGGCCTTTAATACATGTGGGTGCTTCCTTTACCTGTGCGTTAACATCAGCCTGCCCTGTTTCCAGCAGCATGCTGACAATCTCCAGGTTTCCCAGTTTGGCTGCGTGGTGGAGGCCAGTGTATCCATCCTCCTCCTGAAGACATCAACAAACACTGAACTCCATATCAACCAAACCCCTGAAACTTCACATTTATCTTTTCCATTGTAGGCACTAACAGACACTCACAACATGATAGACGCAGGCTCCGTTCTGGACCAGATAGTGAGCCACCTCAATGTGGTTGTTGATGATCGCCTCAAGCAGAGGGGTCCTACGGTCCTTGTCCTGGGCATCCACTTGAGCTCCGGCCTGTTAGTACACATTCAAATATAACTATTAATCTTTGGTAAAGGACCAGGAAGGATTAATTAAATACACAGAATAATGAGCTCTGTGTTTTGAGATATGCTTTCAATAATACAAGCAGTATACACGCCTGAGCAATAGAGCAAGCATAGCCAAACATTCCTGTAATACAATGTGTATCTAAAGTAATAATATCTGACTGTTTCATCTGTTATATATGAATAGGCATTTTTCTTTTTCTCACCGATGCAGGTTTTCTCATATTAACTCTGGACATCAGCTGCAGTTGTAATTAGCCATTTGTACACACTTTCTCAAAATAGAAACGTTTCCTTCACAACAGATTACAGGAATGTATCTTCATGGAGTGTAAAGCATGTGTCCTAATCACCCAAAAAAAACAACGGCAGATGCAAACAAAGTGTTCACCTGTAGGAGAATGTAGCAGACTTCCAGCAGGCCTCTCTGAGCTGCAGCATGGAGAGCAGAGCGCCTGTTCTGGGATTCAGGCTGGTATGTTGGATCTATGCCCTCCACTGTGAAACACACACAATGCACACAGTTTTAATACACAAATATTGTACAAATATATCATGATTTCAATGTTTTCAAGCCCACTCACTCAGCATGAGCAGGACTCTCTGCACTTCCCCCTGCTTGGCAGCCGGGTAGAGCTGGCGGGAGTGGAACCTCAGTTTCTTCCTCCTGGCAGATCATAAAAACAACAACCACCAACTTAATTTCAACTGGTCTGATGTGCAGTTGTCCACAGAATGCTCCTTTGAAAGAGTCAAAGCAAACCTGAACATGATTAAGAAAATACTTTACATCATTGTACAAGTGAAAACAGTCAAATCTAAACTCCAACCTCTCGGTGTCCTGTGTGAGGATGGCCTTCTGCAGCGCCGCCCTGCTGGGCCCAGGTGGAAGTGCACTGGGGCTGATGGGTTTCCCATTTGGCATACAGAGGGAGGGTCCCACGCTGTCCACCCCCTCCTCTGCCGGGGGGAGGGTGGCCTCAGTGGCTGCAGAGGCTACAGGCTGCGGAGGCTGCTGCTCTACTGCCAGTGTCACCAAACCATGGCTATGTATGCGTGCACTGAAAGAGGCGAATAAGGAGCGCAAAAGGAAAGAAAATGTAACTTTTACAGTTTAATGGAACCGATCAATTTCTCCCAGGTCATCCAAATTTACCTGACAGGTCTCTCTGGCATCTTCCCATCCTTCATCCCTCCTGTTGAGGCTGTGAGTGAGGGTGCGGTGGGGGCGGAGGGCGGCAGTGACGGGGTGGTGGTGGAGGAAGCAGACATGGTGACGACGGTGGTTGCCGAGGATGTGGCCGAGCTGAAGGATGGGATGGTGACCTCCTGGGCCTCAGAGGCATCTTCCCCGCAGTGAGGACAGAAAAGCATGCCGCCGCCGCCACCGCCGTTTGATCTGCTGCGCCCACCGCCCAGCACCGTCACACAACCACGGTGGAAACGGTGAGCGATGCGCTGGTCTGGGCAGCACTCTAGAAACGTGCCCTGAAAGAGAAAAAAGGAAGGAATCAAGAAGGAGAAAACCTTCATTTTAAGCCATAAGTTATTGCTTGTAAATCCCTACAGTAAATGGGTTAAACTCTTTACCACGAGGCAGAAGTATCCACACCCAGGGCAGCAGTGGTGTTTGACCATGTGTGAGCGGTGGATCTCACAAAGCATCATGAGGGGCACCCGACTGGACGGACGCATGGTCTCCCCTTTCATAGTCCGACTGGTACAAGCCCTCAGCTGAAAGACAAGATACAGTTTGAGATGTGAGCTTTATAAACTACAACAGACCAGCAGAGACGTCATGCTGCTCTCGAAATCTAAAAAACACAAACCTCTCCATTGATGCTCTCAGTAGCCATACACTGTCTGCTGATGCGGTGGCTGCTGCTGTCCGCCCGGGGAGCCTCCATCCTGCAGCTGCAGAGAGGAAGCTCCTCCAACCGCTCCGTGTCTCCTGCATCACTTCCTTCTGCAAAGGGAACAGAAAGATTGAAACGTTTATGGTGTTTGTCACCAAGAGAGTATGGTCACCAAAAGGTTGGGAGATTGATTCTATTTCAGTCTGTCCATTGTCTATTTTTAGCAGTCATTTGAGAATGTTGGGGTAAGCTAGATCCCAGCATTGACAACTCAGCCATTTCAAGCTTGTTTTTGACTTTTTTCAGATTTACAAAAGGGACACGTATGTATCATTAACTCACCGTGATGAGGAGAAAGAGTCAGACTGTCGGCAGCGGAGATGTCCAGAGCACCCAGAGGAACCTCCGTGTACTCAGTGGCCCTTCCTGCTGTAAACCGGATAACAAAGTATAAACATTGGTCATGAGAAAGACATGTGCAGATCTTTTTAACTGCACTCCGAGACATATTCAGCGCATTGGAGATCTTTCTGTATCCTTCCCCTGACTGGTACATGTTAATAAGTGGGAAATTGGCAAAGCAATGGCTCTAGTTTCCAGACAGAGGAGGAATCAAAGCTTAAAATCACTTTTTTCTCTTTGATCATACGCATGTGATCCTCATTCAGCTTATGGTCTCGCCTTAACTGACTGCACCAGTGAGCATGTAGTTGGATCAGAGTAAAGGGGGCTGAAAGCTTGCTTTATAAATGATATGTATATTTAACCCACTGAGTAAAGTCACTCACCTCCCACTGTCTCAACCACGTCAGCCGAGATTCTCTCTTTTTCCTGGTCTGATTGCTGCCACGAAGACTCCTCGCTCTCATTTCTACTCTTGACAGTTCTCTTTGTTTCAGACTCTGAACCCTGCAAGGGGAGATATATTGTCTGTGAAGGGTGGCAACACATAAACTGGTGATTTTAAAACACCAAACAGAAGGTGGCATGGAGATGCAGGATTGAGGTGTCCTTTTTTTAACACAAGCAACACGACAGCGCACATTTTGATGATCATGTAGCATATATGTTTGCATCTCTACGGTTTGCATGGACGCACACACATATTTCTGCCACTGTTTTCCCACTGTTGATATAGTTAAAAAATGAAAACCTTTTTATAATTATATATATATAAATCTTCATATTATAATTTATATAATATCTATTACTAGATAAGAATGTAATTATCAAGCTAGTGAAACAAGTAAAAGCACTCACATGATCTGACATGTTCACAGACCCCTCTATGTCTTTACTTTGTCTTGCTTCCGCCCCACCATCTTCAAACTATTGATGAAATTTGACAATAGTAAAATAAACAATTATTCCTTCAGTTGGTTAAAAAAACAAACATGCATCACATACATATGCTAATATTTGCATCAATAACAACTGTATGTGAACCATAAGTAGATCTAAGCGTCAAACCTTTTCTGAATCTTGCATGGACGGACTGGAAATAGGAATTTTCTCGGCAACTTCCTGCTTTAATTTCCCAACACTGCTGTTGCTCTTCTCTGGTGCAGTTTTGGTAACAGTCTCCACTTTTTTATGAAATAACGTTTCTTCCTGAGTTTTGAAAGGAAAAAAAACATTACATTCAATCAAATTGCATGTAATCTGATGAATAAAAGTGAGTTATGTGCGGGCAAAGACATGATCTTACCACAGTTTGAGCATTTTCTGGAATGTTTTCTGATTGCTCAGGCATGTCTTCAGATAAATGACCAAGTTTTCTCCTTTTTGCAACTATTGAAAAATTAAAACCACAACATTTATTCATAGAAACGTTATTATTTTCCAGAGGTAAACATTAGTTAGCGTGAGTATGCGAAAGCCACTAACCCTGTTCAATTTCAGAGGATCCTGAAGGTATCACAGGCGCTTCAGTGTGGCTCATCTGTGAAATAAAAACCGTCAATACCGTCAATTGAGCAAATACTAGACAATGTGTGTTTTGTTGGAGGCTGAATTATAATCACTTTTTACATTTTTAAATGTTTACTCAGGTCAAGGAAAAAGGACCCAAATCAATATTCAAGACAGAGTTACACATTCTCGTTTACATTTGAATACAAAAGCCCTGCTTTGTAGACTCACCTGCCCGGTTGCAGGCCTGTTCATGGTCTTTCGAGCCCGATGAATCTTGGTTGGGGGAGGGGAGACAGAAGGAGATGAGGAAGCTGTGGCAAACGAGGAAGAAGAAGAAGAAGAAGAGGAGGACGGGGAAGGAGAAGGTGCCAGGACGGATTTACTACTGCCGGGTCCAGAGACACTCATCTTAGCTCGGCCAGGGGACAACACTGAAGACGTCGAAGGAGAGGGGGACAATGACGGAATGGACTTTGCTGCGTGTCCTTGAAGAGAGAGGTAAAGACATTACTGTGAATTCATTGATAAATCTTTTTGAAGCCCTTCAATCATTTGAAACACATTCAATCTGACTCAAGCAAATGTGTTATTCTAAAAGGGTTCAAGGAACTTAAAAAACGAATCGCAAACTGCTGAGTTTATGCTTCATGTCAAATTAGGTCATTGCTTCTACTGATTGCAAATAGCCTTACCTGCTGCTGCTTTGCTAGGGGAGGACGCAGGTGACCACTTCTCTCCCTCCTCTCCAGCTTTGGAAGAGTCCTTTCCAGGTTGCAGAGATGACAACATTGATGCAATACCACCCATGGGCTCTGTCTTCTTGGGGACAGCAGCTGTGGTGGATGCTGCATTATCTGGAAAAGTAGTAAAAATACAAAAATCAGACAATAATTCAGCGTATTTGAGTACCTCAAAAGCACAGATTAAACTATTAAATTATATCTCCCTCTATACATACCTTCCTTTACTTGACTTGGACCAGGTAAGGACTCTTCTGGTGTTTCTGAGTCATTTCCTTCAGGAGGCTCCTGGCAAAGAACCAAGAAAAAAAGAATGTAAGAAAACATCAATCTGTTATTTAAAAAATATCCATTTATTCACTGCAATACACTGTAACAGAGACACATGAGGAGCAATTTAGATGCAAATTAGCTTTGGAGTAATGTAACGATGTACACAACTGGACCCTTTCACACACTATAAATCTAAAGTACTAATATATAATGGCAGTTCTTTGTAGTTTTACCAGGTAAAAAACAAATCTTTCAACTGTTTGATGCCTTGGCTTGTAAGTAATGCAATATTTTATCAAATGGAGAATGGATAACTTGTGTGTAATAAGGAGGATAAGTGTTGTTTGTGATCGTTATTGTGGTCATTATAATGTAAATAATTAGTCAATCTTTTCTACACCTATATTCACATAATTATATATACAATAGTCCTGTCTGTTCTTTACCTTTATTTGTCCGTCTTTGTTGTCCTTGTTCCTAGCTGTCCTTGTATGATTACAAATACTGTTACTTGACCTAAAGTGTGATTCTGATTGTCCTGCTTGCTTTATAAATCTGTCAACCAATGGCTGATGGTGTCTGTTCTTACGTCAAATGCCGCCATCAGTCAATCAACCCATTCATGCATTTCTACACATTTCAAAGCATCGGAAAAAAAACGGAAAGCAGTGAGATTCTGCACACTTACTTTATAAAATCCTCCCTCGAAATCCAAATATGTAAATATGTAAACATGACAATGTGTCTTGTGCGTAGACTGTGGGTCTTAACATTAGCTTTGAAAACTGAACATACATCATACAAGAAGCAATATACTATACAGAAACCGCAAAACATAACAAGACTAACGCAAAATGATGAAAATGCAAGGAATAGAGACAGAGGAACCGACGAGATAACCAAAACATTAACAACATAAGAACAATTTAACACAAAACATGTTACAGGCTAACGAAGCTAGCACTGTAGCACAGCTTTCAACAAAGAGCTCCTATACATCGACAAGGAAAGACATTTTGCATCATGACAGATTGCTACTCTGGTGGCGTGCTTTTGCTATGTATGCTAATGTGTTTACAAGTTGTGAAACAAATGTTAGTGTCGTTAGCATGCAGTTTTGAGTTGCAGAAAGGCTTCGCTACCTTCGTTGTTGTCTCAGATGCCGACATGTTTCGCGAAGCAGCGCATAAACGTAAAAGGACGTGCCGCGTCACCACCGAGAGCCGCGTCACCACCGAGAGCCACGCCCCCTGGTCGCTGATTTTTCAAACAACTGATCTGAAGTCAGTGAGCGTTCTCTGATGAAGCCTACTGTAAGGAGAAGGCGTTCCACTGAATCCGATTCCAGGTCAGTTTACTAACCAGAGATCAGCGGTTTCAAGAGGCGCTTGCTCCAAAAAAGAGGCCAAAAAGTAAACAGAAATCGAGGTAGTAATGTTAGTTAGTGGCAGCAGGGATGAGGAAAAACAGCGTAACAACATCTGAATCAACTGTGTCCCTATTTATACAAATGCAGATTTGTTTTTAAGAAAGCCCAGGAGACATTTAACAAAAGAAAAAGGCGAGGTGAGTAAGGACAACATTTCTAGATAACTGTGGGGTGTCTGTTTGTTCCTGTGTTTAGTTATTACCTATGGTTATTACCAGATGCAAGCTAGCTTAATGCTAACGCTAGCTAACGTTGAGGCCAGCAGAAAAGGATGAAAACAATCATGTGGTGATGGATTTCAGCCTCTAACGGAGGGCAGCCTCATTGTATCATACTCCCAGTATTCCTTTAACACATGCAATGCTGATCTTTGTCTCAAGCCCACTTCTCTTAGCTTTATCACGTTAAAGCTGTCGATTTACCATTAACATGAGGATGCAGTGACGTGAGAGTAGATGCCATACTACAATTTAGGCTACCAAATTGAATGTAGCACTATAACATGTAACTACAGTAAGTAACAGATTCAAGATTCAATGTTTTTGTTATTATTATAGATTAGTAATAGAGTGCCACAGTGACGCGTCTTAAAACCCGGAAGTAAACTCCTTCCGGTTCCTTCGACAAAACACAAATTGAAGAGACAGATCACGTTTTTTTCACAAAACGTGAAATTGAAGAGACAGATCACGTTTTTTTCACAAAACGTGATCTGTCTCTTCAATTTGTGTCAACCACAGACCCTATTTCGAGCTATTGGGTTAGCTCCAAAATCCTATGGAGAAATTGCATTGGTTTTTGTTGAAGGAACCGGAAGTGGTAAAATCAGGGTCGGCTCTAGAACAACTTGAATGGGGGGGCAATCATTTACCAAGGGGGGACACACACTGCCGTCAACAACCAACACACAAACACCAACTTCAATTTAAAAAAACATGCTGTAAAGTCTATTGTCTTTCACACACATTGCAGGGGTGTAGTGCTATTGTATAGTGCACCTATGACTTGTGCATACATGCACGGTTGTGGCACGACCACCAAAACAGAAACATATAAGGACAGAGGGTGTCGTTTTCTCATACTGATATTCTGCACAAACTGTGCTGTTGTATTTGCTGTAAAGTGTCTTTACTGTAGGTTATTTTTGTATTATACTGTATATACAGCACTTTGGCTCGACCAAAAATCGTTGAAAAATGTGCTATATAAATAAAACTTGATTTGATTTGATATGGACATAGGCCATCATATAAAAAGTGTGCAAATGTATTTAGTATCCTATCCATGTGAACATGTTTTAGGTGGGGGTGGACCTAACCTCCTCTAGGAGGGTCTGGGGGCATGCTCCCCCGGGAAGATTATTTTTAAAATATTGAAGTTAAATGCATCAATCTGGTGCACTTTGAGAGCAAAATGAAGAGATCTATGGATAGCCTACATCTCTCAGCATCCATATGAAACTGAACTGTACACAGATTTACTTTTTCTTTATGGATATTTCACTAACTGTATTCTTGTGTTACTGTCCTATAGTATTTCATACCCGTTTTTCATTTATTCTCTCTTTAATAACTATAATGATCATATAAAGGTATTCCTCGAAAATACTTACATAAATGGTGACCAAACCGTTTGAGACCCACTGAGATAACTTACACTAAAGTGAACTATCTAAACACTGAGAGAGTCCTTACCTCACTGAGCTGACGTTATAAGATCCTCTCAGTCTGACAGGAGAGGACTGTCCTCCACCTTGGTGTAGAAACAGCCCTTTATATCCGTTAGCATAGCTAGCTAACCAGATGCTAACCACAACATTCCACGTTACCGCTCGCGCACTCACAAAATGCGCTCGTGCCACACACACACAGAGCTTGAATGAAACACAGAGACCCACAGGGTCGGCTCTAGAACAAATCGAATGGGGGGGAAATCATTTACAAAGGGGGGGCACACACTGCCGTCAACAACCAACACACAAACACCAACGCAACTTCAAAAAACATGCTGTAAAGTCTATTGTCTTTCACACACATTGCAGAGTGTAGTGCTATTGTATAGCGCACCTATGACCTGTGCATACATGCACGGTTGTGGCACGACCACCAAAACAGAAACATATAAGGACATAGGCCACCATATAAAAAGGGTGCAAATGTATTTAGTATCCTATCCATGTGAACATGTTTTAGGTGGGTGTGGACCTAACCTCCTCTAGGAGGGTCTGGGGGCATGCTCCCCCGGGAAGATTATTTTTAAAATATTGAAGTTAAATACATCAATCTGGTGCACTTTGAGAGCAACATGAAGAGATCTATGGATACATCTCTCAACATCCATATGAAACAGAACTGTACACAGATTTACTTTTTCTTTATGGATATTTTACTAATCACTCCCCTTTTAAACTGTATTCTTGTGTTACTGTCCTATAGTATTTCATACCCGTTTTTAATTTATTCTCTTATTCTTTAATAACTATAATGATCATATAAAGGTATTCCTCGCAAATACTTGTTTACATAAATGGTGACCAACCCGTTTGAGACCCACTGAGATAACTTACACTAAAGTGAACTATCTAAACACTGAGAGAGTCCTTTACCTCACTGAGCTGAGGTTATACGATCCTCTCAACAAACCTGGAATTATGCATTTGGGACGTTTTTTTGCTTTTCCTTGTTGTACCGAACCCGTACCGAACCGTGACCCCTCCTCCACTTTGGTGTAGAAACAGCTCTTTATATCCGTTAGCATAGCGAGCTAACCAGATGCTAACATCAACATTCCACGTTACCGCTCGCGCACTCACAAAATGCGCTCGTGCCACACACACACAGAGCCGAGCTTGAATGAAACACAGAGACCCAGAAGTAGGATACTTGTACTGTACTGTATATGTATATCATATTATTTTCGATGGCTTTACTGTATAATCACTAATCAGTGTAACAGATGAACAGATCGCCACCGGGCTTTCATCTAAACACACAGCCACGTAATGATAACAAAACAAAGGTCGGGGGTCATTGGTCAAGCAACACACCAATCAGAGAGCAGCAGTGAGCACAGCTCAGGCTGTGTTTTATATTTGTATTCTTTATTTCTGACGTATTTCACACAAAAAACCTTTAGTGGAAACGTTTTCACTTATATGATTTTTTTTTTTAAACGGCAAAGTGGCTAGGCTTGTCCACCCTGCGTTGGGGGGGCACAGTGACTCATTTGGGGGGGCATGGCCCGCGAATGACCCCCCATGACGCCGACCCTGGAGACCCATGTACTTGTACTGTACTGTATATCATATTATTTTTGATGGCTTTACTGTATAATCAGTGTAACAGATTAACAGATCGCCACTGGGCTTTCATCTAAACACTCAGCCACCTAATGATAACAAAAAAAAGGTCGGGGGTCATTGGTCAAGCAACACACCAATCAGAGAGCAGCAGTGAGCACACCTCAGGCTGTGTTTTATATTTGTATTATTTATTTCTGATGTATTTCACACAAAAAACCTTTAGTGGAAACGTTTTCACTTAGCCTATATGATAACAACAACAAAAAAAATCGGCAAAGTGACAAGGCTTGCCCACCCTGCGTTGGGGGGGCACACTGACTCATTTGGGGGGGCATGGCCCGCGAATGACCCCCCATGACGCCGACCCTGGGTAAAATGCTAACTTACTTTCGGGTTTTAGGACGTGTCACTGTGGCACAGAGCGCTACTGATTTGACTTTACAGCATTACAAGCGACACAATCATCCCTATTGTTACTTTGGTTAATGTTCAACCTGAGGTAAATGACCAATAACTATTAAATACTATGTTGATTATATTTCATACAGGTCATGTGATGTCATTCACAAATAGCAATACGTTAACATTTGAAAGGCCATGTAAAGTGGTAACCGGTATATATTTGTTGTTGAGTAATTACTTAGTTTAGTTTGACTTTTGTCAAATATAATCAACAAGTTGAGTTATCTTTGTAAACCAACAATAATTTCGTACTTCATAATTTAGATGACCAAATATGTATATATGCTGACAGTTATTTTATTCTTATTTTTACTCATCTCCTATTTCATAGTCTTTTATTATTATTATCATTATTATTTTATTTTTGTTCTTGATTTTATTTTTTATTTTATTAATCTGTGTGAATCTGTGCTGTCCTGTTTTTCACGCTTACCCTGCTTGTACAACAGAATTTCCCCACGGGGATTAATAAAGGTCCATCTTATCTTATCTGATATATCAGTTTAATTACATGAATGCTTCCCCAATTCTCGTCAGACAAGATGGAGATGCTGTGTTTCCGGTTACCTGGCCACGGGGACACAACCCTAAAGCACCTGAACACACTGAGGGCCCGTCAGCAATTCTGTGACATCACTATTGTGGCCAGCGATAACCAGACCTTCAGGGGCCATAAAGTTGTCCTGGCTGCCTGCTCGCCTTTCCTGAGGGACCAGTTCCTCCTCAACCCGGCCCCAAAGCTCCAGGTAGGCAAATGTCAACACTCACAATGTCCCACTGATAAACTCTGTCGTTGTGTCTCTCCTCAACGCGCTTATTTACGTTATTTGTTTCAAATGTTTACCCAGGTGTCGATGCTGTACAGCTCCACAGTGGTGTGTGGTCTGCTTCAGTCTTGTTACACTGGCCTCCTGCAGTTTAACCCAGAAGAGATTGTCAACTACCTGACTGCTGCCAGTTACCTACAGATGGAGCATATTGTCGAGCGCTGCCGTGGAGCCCTGAAGAAGTATGTGCAGCTAAAAAACCCCGGTCCAGCAAAGGTCAGTTATCCAGAATAAGTTGATGCACAAGTAGATACATGTCATACAGTTGTGGAAAAGGCTTTCTGTGTCTTTTACTTTTCCTGTTGTTCACTGTGAAAATTGTGAGAAACTTAACTGGTTTTTCCCCAATTTTATCCTAATCATATGTTATGTCTGAGTTCTTGTGTGTTGCGATGGGAGATGATTTTCAGTTCTACACATTATAGGCATTTTCATAGCTAATGCAGTTTTGTTGTAGCAATGGCATAATCTGTGTTTTTCTGTTCCTCTAGATGACTTCAGAGAAGAGCCAGGCTCAACCTTTAATTGTCAGCGGAAGCGTTCATTCTGTTGCATCCCCTCCCACCAGCCAACCCTCCCCTTTGCATCTACACAGTCCTGTAGTGTGCTCAGTGGAGGAGAACAGCGGAGACATGTCTGCCCGGGGAAGCAGTCAACACTACCATGGCAGTCCCACTTTGGACGAGCCATACATTAAGGTTTGTGTGTGAAAGAAAACCTAAATTTGTGTTGAGTGTTAATGAATATATCTGAATGTTGGACTGTAGGTTAGACAGAGCAAGCAATTTTAAACATGTCTGGGGAATTTTTAGTGGTGTATTTCACTTTTTTTTTTACAGCGCTACCTTTCCTTATTCCGTCTTAATTTGTTGTTACAGGTTGGCGCATCAGATGAGGAGGAAAAGGCTCGACAGGAGGACTATGATGTGTTCAGAGTGTACATCTCAGAAGAAGATCAGATGAACAGAGACCGGGAGGAGGAGAGAGGAGCTCCCTCTGAAGGAACACAGGATGCTTATTACCCAGAGACTGACGGTGTGGTGATTGGAGAAAGCGGTGAATATGAGCTAAATCCAACAGAAGATAATCTCAGTACTGAGGGACTTTCAGCTGAGGGGCTCCGCGCTTTCAGGCGCAGGCTTTCTGACCCTAAAACTGGGCGAGGGAGAGGCAGGGGTTTTAGGAAAAGAAGGTGGGTGTCAACACAGGAGAAAAGACTTCCAAACAACCAGGATTTGTGGTACTTAGCAACTGCAGGAATGGGAGGTATTATGAACATGGACTACAACCAAGAAGGGCCAAAGACAGGAAACCTCCTCTCTGTTGAACTCCCACAGTTAGACTACAGTATGGGTGACACTAAGGGGGAAAAGGTCTCACCAATGGGAGGCAACAGTTTGACCCAGTGCGCCCTGGAGGAGTCTAGTTGTGGTGCTGGTGAGGGAAGTTCAGGGCTGATGACTGTCGGGACAAACGAGGGAGGGGATGAGTCTGTCGCGGTGGTGGGATCTACCTCCAGTGTGTCTGGGCCTGTGATCTGTGAGCACTGTGGCATCACATTCCCCTCTGCCCAATCCCTAGCCTTCCATTCCCGCTCCACCCACCTGCTTTACACCTGCCCCTGCTGCGGCAAACACTTCCACCACTCTGCCAACCTTACCCGGCACATGGCTGTGCATCGAGGCGGCGGCAAAACTCACCAGTGCCCCCTGTGCTATAAGACTTTCACCCAAAAATCCACACTGATAGACCACATGAACCTCCACAGCGGCGAACGGCCACACCGCTGTGCGTACTGCCACGCCCGCTTTGCTCACAAGCCTGCCTTAAGACGCCACCTGAAGGAACAACACGGAAAAACCACAGGGCAGAACTCTCTACATGAGCAAGAGGAGAGGGAGAGAGCTGCAACAATACGAGAGGAAGAGCAAGAGTGCCTGGTTACTGAACAAATGTCATTAAAGATGTAAAATACGTTCTAGACATCTTAGCTACTCGGTTGCCTACTGCAGTTACATTTTGCAGAGCAACAAGTCCAGTGGGGAGGTCAGTCTGTTGGGGCATGGCACCATGTAGATATTAAAATAATGGTACTTGTGGGTTATGTCGCCACTTTTATTTGTTTTTTTCAGACTCTCTAAATAACCCTAACCCCTAGGATTAATGTTTGTTATTTTGAGAAATTAAAAAGTTAATGTGGAGGAGCCAGCTACCCGCTATTAAAAAGTGGCAACAGATAACCCACAAGTACCAAAAGAACAGTTAACCCCAAAATAAAAAAATCACATTTTCCTTTCACCTGGGGGGTATACTACGAAGCAGGATTTTCGCCGGCTAAATTCAGCGAAAACTCGGGGTTTCCGGTCCTACGAAGCTGGTTCTCTTTTTAGCAGGCTAGATATCCATGGTAATTTATGCTGTGCGGCTAACCTCGGGGGTATACTCGGTATACTACGAAGCAGGATTTTCGTTTAGCAAGATAACTTCTGGGATTTCCGGTACTACGAAGCTGGTTCACTTTTTAGCGGGCTAGATCTCCATGGTGACTTATCCTGGAACCTAGTCCGTGCTCCGAAGCAGGATAGGTTCCAGGATAAGAGATCAACTCAGCGAAAGCACCACGCCTGCTGACCAATCAGAGCTCAGTGTGCGGAGGAAATACAGTTTAAACTGCAGTTGCAGGAAAGACGGCCGGCCAAAATCACCGACTGTGTGAACGTGAAAATGAATAGAATATCACCTCCCATCTTCAGAGCAATCTGACTATTATACTATTATGTTAAGAAAGATTAATTAATCTGCCACAACATAAGTAACCGGATCAAAGTAACATTACGTTGCCTCAGTGGCGAGCCGTGACTTTTATACCTAGGCCCTCTGACCCTCCCTTCCCTCGAAAAAAAAGAAGAGATATTACGTCTCAACGTAGACTTCAGCGGAATATCAAAACAGTGGTCCGGGGTGAAAAACGCATCAATGACAGCGACCCTCTACCACACAAAACAACATCATTTATATAAACACCTATCATGACAGGGCACCCACAGCCAAGTAGCAATTACAAATGATTTAAGTCGGCACGGCGGCCCGCATTGAAAATGACTTAGGCCTACCTTTGATGATCAAATCACTGAAACACAAAGTCCATCCTCCTGTCCTTTTGGATGAAGCACTTGCGGGTTATTCAGCTGATCCTTTGCCACTCCAGTTTATCATTGTAACTCAATCTTGAAAATGACTCTGTTAATAATTTCGCAACGATGTCATCACTATCACTGAAGTGAGCCATCATGAACGAACTTATGCTAATCATAAATCTATCGATCATAAATCTATCGATTAGATTTATGATTCATAAATAATAAAAGTAGGATAGACATGTGGATATTATCCGGCTGAACACAACGTGCATTTATCTAACAGGTTCGTTTTCCACAGACCTTATTTCGAGCTATTTTCCAAAATCCTATGGCCTGTTCAATTATTTTATTTCTATTGTGCACTCTAATCAATATTGTTCGTTTATACATTTTAAGAATGGCGTTTATCTTTTTTGAGAATTAGTTCTTATTTTATTTTATTTATTGGGGTCTACAACAGATGATACAAATGTTTGTGTCGGTAAATGTGTACTAACAGAGGCGGGGGGTGTGTGGAAATAACGGGGACAGAGCTGTTGTCAGACGATCAGCTGTGCAGCGTCATCACAAACGGACGTCACTTCACGTGACGCTCCGGAGGAAAGGACGTCCCATTGCTCTTAAAACTAATTTCCCTGCTTCTCGTGGTTTCCTTGCGTCCCTCCATGCTTCCCTGGTGGGAGGGACTAAACGCAGGGAAACGACGCAAGTGAGGGAAGCAAGGATTTCATTTTATCGACTTGAGAAGCAGCCATATAGACTTCTATCTATATGGCGCTGGCATAGACCTCACAGTGGGCGGAACCTGTCATAAAGTCCGCGAAAATAAAGCCCGCCCATTTAGAGGGAAGATATGATTGGTCAATTGTACTGTCATTTGACATTACTCTCTCGTTGAGTTGGGCCCTCTGTGAATGTAGAGAGGGACCAACAAGCTCTCCCGTCTTCACAGTAACTCGCAGAGACGGCATTTAACCCTTCACATTCCAACAGAAACTGAACAGGCAGATTCGAAGGATTTATTTCTTTGGAAATATTATTTTAAATACAATTAAATCAAGTTATTTTGGTAAAATTAATGAAAAATGTAACAACAAAAAAATATTATTTTTTAGAATATCTTAGGCCCTCACAGAGGGCCTAGAGGGCCCTGACGGCTCGCCACTGCGTTGCCTACAGTCCGCGGCACTGTGAGTGCAGACGTCGATGTGTCCCATTATCATTCATATCACATCATAATGTATCATATTTCCTTATCTGAGTCAGCTAAGCCGTATCTGGCCGTGCAACACTCACAGTGTCACATACTGTATGCAGAAGTATTATTTTAAGCAACACATTAAGTTGACGAAACACTCGAGTCAAATGTAATTAAAGTCAGATCGTGTCTTAGGCAGTGATATCATAAAACCTGTTAATGTACGCATTCAAACACTTTTTCTTTTACCAGCTGTATTCACCTTGCAGGTGCAACTATGTGACTTTTATCCTGGATAAAGTGTTTAATGGATGTTTAAAGTTTAACTTCTTCATATGTCTAATATTAAAGTTCACTTTTCATTCAGGAAGTATGACGCTGCGCTGTCCGTATGCTTCTCCATGTTTGTGATTGGTCGAATGCTCCAAATACCACCCCTTTCATGTGAACGCGCACCTAACTAGATAGAAAACGGCTGGCTTGAGCGATCCACTTGATAACCAGCGTCGTAGTACAGTTTAGCGAGAGCGCGTATATTTTGGATTAGGCCAACCGGCTAACTCAAACATATCCAGGTTAGGTTGAACCAGCTTCGTAGTATAGGCCCCTGATCTTCATTCAGAAAACAAGCATTTTAAAAGTGTTTTTGCCTGCCGTCTGTCTGCAGACTTGTCAAGCATTAATTCATGGTTTTTACTAACCGGTATCAGTATGTTGTTACTTCGGCATCATTTAGAAACGTGTATTACAATTTAATCACGGTAAAATATGTTCATTTTGTTGTAGTTGTAGCTCCCGAGCCAGCGCGTCTTGTTTGAATGATGCGAGTAAACACAGCTGGCACTGGCAGCCGTGGTGAAACCATGGGTGAAACTCGAGCGTTTAGAGCGATGGGAGCGAACAACGACCCCTGATAGATCTTGCGAGAATAAACCTGTTAATGTACGCATTCAAACACTTTTTCTTTTGCCAGCTGTATTCACCTTGCAGGTACAGCTATGTGGCTTTTATCCTGGATAAAGTGTTTAAGTCATGGATGTTTAAAGTTTAACTTCTTCATTTTTGACTAGTATTAAAGATCAAATGCAAATATTTTTTTATAATTGCCAGTAAAATCGAAATCATATAGCTACAACACTATCTAAGATATTGCAGTATTAAAATCGGAGATAATATGCGTCTGGCAATGCGCAATATTTATTTTGTTCAACCCCCAACACCAAGTCCGACGATTTATTTCTCAGCCGCTCGTCTCCGCAAGATGGCGTCGCGTGACGTCAGAGTGGCCAAACATATTTCCACCTGGCTTATCGCTCACAGCTGCTTCCGCCGATAGTACAACTTAGTTTCGTTATCATGTCTGATTCTGAGTCGGAGGCCACCCAAGATCTGGGTTGCATTCCAATAGTCCATTTAGCTTAGGAACCTTCCTAACGGAGTGAAATGACCCGGAAGTACGACACTGGCAGCCATGATAAGTGCCGTTCCAATTCTCCAAATGAAAGGAAAGGAGGTTTCAAACTTCCTTTATAACCTCCTTTAGCTTAGGAACCACTGGACCTCCCTAACCGAAAGGAGAGGAGAAAATGCAGCCCCACAATGCATTGCAGCCGCAGCATTTGCCGTCACTCAACAGTCGGCCGTTCACGGACACAAACGATAATGGGAGAAATTATATCATGAAAGTTACGGTGCTTATTAAGCATTTTAAAACGTATGTGGTAAGTTGCCAAAGTGCTTTGTTTTGAACGTTCATCAGTATTATAATCAAAAAGAGAAATATGAACGTTAGTTTTTACTGAAATGATCAAATAAAGTCAACATTTCACTGAGCTGTGTGGGGTTGTTCAACTTTTAAAAAATGTTTGAATGGTGATATACACAGTGATAGATGTTAAGGACTAACGTTTATAATAAATACATTTGTATTTATTTTAAGATATTTTAATAGTTCATACAATCATACGTATTGGGATCATTTGTATTAATGTGGACCGGAGGGAGAGGGTGACGAGCATAAGTTTCACTTTCCTTTTTTATTTCAATTCCAACTTTGGTCATGAAGAATATGTTTCTCTGTTGTCCACGTTCATAAAGCATAAAACAACAGCATCAGAGCACGGTGCAGAGTCTCTAGATGAGTTTACAGTAGTCCCTCGTTCTTATTAAACATCCATGTTGTAGTCCGCTGTATAGAAAACTGTAGTTTCCATAGTTTCCCCACAGCAGCAGACGCACATTCATGACGTCCGCTGGCGCATCATAAACACTTCGGATAGTGAAAGTGCATTCGGATTCTCTAAGCACCGCAGTCTCTTCTCCTAAATCCTTTTGAATTCTCCTATCCACTATCCCTTAACCTCGTGACGTTTCACTCAGAGGTCAAGGAATAGGAGATAGGGTTAGAATTTAGGAGCTGATTTTTGGATTATCGGAACGCAACCCGGGAGTATGTTGTCGACATCCAACCATATCTATACGAGCCTCTGATGTCGAAGAGGAAATACAAGGAAACGTCAGGTTCAGGTTTCAGGCTCGAAAATGCCACTAACACAACAAAGACTATATCTTCACTTGTAAAAGGGGTAAATTAATTGTTGGATGTAGAAGTGTCAGAATCAATATAGATGTTTTTATTTTAAAGTAAATTCAGATGGAACATAGTAAAAACATGTAAATTCTAATGTCCGCCTAAAAAAAACCCATTAGGCCTACTTATAGTGAAAACCACCCTTGAATGATGGGTTAGTAGACTAAAAGCTTTAGGAATCAAAACTATAACATATAATAAGTACCCTGTATCAAGATTGATGCAAAACAAGTGAAATTTCACCTTTTTAGAGAGGTTTAGAAAAATAAAGTTCCATTTGAACTTTTTCACTGTAAAAATCATTTTATTACTTTGAATTATCACTATAGGCACATCACTTGTTTGCCCTGGTTCTCAAAGGAGCACCTGGAGATGTTGCTTGGTGCTCATCCTTAAAATGAAATAAACTGTAACTTTTGAGGGGGTCTTCACTTTATTTGCCAGACACACGGCACTGAACACACATGCAGAGGTGAACACAGAACACACATGCAGAGGTGAACACAGAACACACATGCAGAGGTGAACACAAGACAACATTAGCACGACCAGTAATCCTACAAGCTGTCATCACTACCCTCCTGACTGTTCTCACCACTGTCTTCCTCTCAGACATGGTAGCTGATGATGTAGGCCTACTACTTTCTCTCTGGTTGAGTCTGCGATTAGCTGCTTGCATCCACAAGTCAACAGCTGGTTTTGGGTCGAAAGTCTCTGTTGTCATCTTAGACAAGTGGATGTAATCAAATAAGTATGTGAACATAACCAATAACCTACCATAGCCAATAACAAATTAATGTAACTTGTGTTATTGTTGTTGTTCATATCTTATTTTACCTTAACATTTATTTATGCATTTTTTTTTTTATCTCTCCAGTTTTAAAGGATATTTTTGGTTACTGTCCTATAGTAGCCTATACATTGGAATGATTTCAAACCTGTTTATCCCAATAATTATAAAGGAGTGCCTTGGAAATATGTGTTTGCATAAATTGTGACCAAACCGTTTGAGACCCACTGAGATATAATTTAGACTAAAGTGAACTATCTAAACACTCAGAGTCCTTACCTCACTGAGCTAGTTATCAGCCTCTCTATCTTACTGGTGAGAGCTCTCCTCCACATTATTGTAGAAACATCTTATTCTTATATCTGTTAGAGCAGCTAGCACCAGATTCTAATAACAACTGCGCCGGAACCGGTGCACCCTCCTTCCCTCGCTCACTCGCATTTTGGCTGTGAGCTGCGGGCGCCAGATAAGCCAACATCCCCCATTTTCATCACTTACAGCGCCCATCGTGCAGGGCAAATGAAACGTGTAACCGGGGTGAAAAGGGTGTTACATTTACTTAATTATGAATATTGTTATATCAAGGCCGAAAATTAGGATGAGCACCAACGGTCAAAAATATGTTTTCCCCTCCCAGAACTGCCAGTGCAGCGCCTCCACAGATCTGGCGCCCTAGGCGAACATCTATAACGCCAGCGCTACGGGCCGGCCCTGAGTTCATATGCAACTCGCAAATATCTTTCTCTCTCTCCTCTCTCCTCTCTCCTGTTTTCTCTCCTCCCTTCTCTCTCTCCCTCTCAATGTTGGTACGCAAATGCGCCTTTTTTCAAATGACCCGGTGCTCTTTTTTTGGCGGAGGTGCGCATGCGCACCTGCGCACCAGTTATGTGCAGCCCTGACTATAGGTATTCATTCCATCCAAATACAACTGTTGTGAGAAAAAAAAAAAAACATACTCTGTTATCCTCTTAGCCCCACGGACCCGAAATCGCGTCATTTGCAGGAAACGACGTCTAAGGAACCTTAATATTTAATAAACTATGAATATTGTATATCCATATAACGGGAAAAAACTCATTTAACTGATCTTTTTCATTTATTTGAAGAAAAAAAAACACAATGCTAACAGTGAGTCTCTGAATTAGCCCCGAGCGAAAAATGCTAACCGGAAATCATTCCTAGCTCCCTTATTACTTATCCTAGCTCCACATCCAACACATTGTTTATGATCGTAAAGACACATAATCTAACGGTGCCCACCTCTATAAGCAATACAACTGTAATTCCGTTATCTGCTGTGCTCCGTGCGCTTTGAAATCAAATCAAAAGTTGTTTACCTCAATTCTTTGGCGTTTCTGCATTGCCCGGCTCTTTCGTTCTTTCAGTTGTTTTTTGTGCTCAAATATGGAGGGGACGGCTCCGGGTTTCAGCCTCCGATGTACTTTAAATGCTTCTCCACCAACAGACTTGACGATGGCAGGATCAACATCGTATGCATCACACGCGAAGTGGTCAGAGCACAACTTGCTCCATTTTGTCGGCTGCCAGCCAACACGATTCACTAAAAAAATCCAGTTTCGGCGGATGATTTTGTCTTGGGGAAATGAATGAAAAATTCTCCCAGATCCCGCACCGTTCGTACATCCAAAAGCACAACAATAACCCATGTTTTTGCGTGATTTCGCGGATATAATTCAGTTTTATTTTCTAAAAAACACCGCTGACATGTGAACGAGACTGCCGAGTCGGGATATTTGGCCCAGAGACTGTTTGGCCACAATGACGTCACGCGCGCGGAGGCTGCTGGGAATGACATGTCAGAAATTCAGACGGCTTTGGGTCGAGTTTTGTATCAATAAAAAGCTTTTTTTTGGGTGTATTATCTCGATTTAAATAAAAGAAAAAATACAGGCAGTCTTAAAAACAAAATTTCTATAAAAATGTAGCATATTTGGAAGCTTTGCATTTGATCTTTAAAGTTCACTTTTCATTCAGGAAGTATGACGCTGCGCTGTCAGTACGCTTCTCCATGTTTGTGATTGGTCGAATGCTCCAAATACCAGCCCTTTCATGTGAACGCGCACCTAACTAGATAGGACACGGCTGGCTTGAGCGATCCACTTGATAACCCGCGTCGTAGTACCGTTTAGCGAGAGCGCGTATATTTTGGATTAGGCCAACCGGCTAACTCAAACATATCCAGGTTAGGTTGAACCAGCTTCGTAGTACAGGCCTCTGCAGTGCCATTTATCAATCTACAATATTTTGCCATAGAGATGACTTCTTTCTCTCATAAATTATGGACCAGGATGGCTGTCATGTTCCAGTATCCTCCTGTTTGTGGTGCTCTAAGCCAAAAAAAAAGTTTTAGAGTCTCAACAGCAACTTCTCATCCAGATCCAGATCAAAGCACTGTCTTCTTTTACCAAACAAATTTGGGGTGAACTGCCCCTTCTTAAGCAAGAGCTGGAAACTGACTGTGATGCCCTTATAAAATGTCACTGTGAAAATTGACTAACCACAGTTCAAAGGTATGATGTAAACCAGTGTGAATAAAAATGTTGGAAAGTTTCCTCCTAATTACATCTAAAAATCATTCAATTGCACAACATTAGTCTACCAACCCAGATATGATGCTGGCAGAGGGACACCTGCCTTGTTCTTCTGTACATTTTTATATACCTGTTGGGGTGTTGTGTAAAAACATTCAGAATATACCTTTTAAAAGTGGGATTTTTAAATAAACAGTTGCTCATGCAGTTCCCTAACTCCCTGCCCTTCCGATGTTGAAAAGTTGGTCTCAGATTTTCAATACTTCCGTGATTACACATACACGTCTCACATTTGGTCTTTGTTGCCCACTGACAGAGTTTTGTTGATACAAGGCTCATGGAAATATTTTTATTGAGATCCAAACAGCATCTCTAGTTTCATGAACCACAAAGCATTACATACCAACCATGAAAAATGCTCCAATCAAAGAGACAACAGATTATTTTGTATTTATGCTGCAACACAGAAACTAGCGGATGTCATTAAAATAACATCAAAAGTAAAAATAAAAAAAATTCATCACAGGAAATCTTCACTGTACACGACTTGATTCCTCTTGTCCCTGTAGGAGCCTTTAGTGCTGTTCTGCACAGCTGTGAAAGAAAAAAAGACATTGTTGAAGGTTAACCAAAGGCTTTGCAGAACAAATACATAAACTATAAGAGTGCTGTGTTTACCCAGTGAAGCCCAGACAGATTTGCCTGTGGCAGCGTCCAGCATAGGCTGCTTCCTGGCGATGCTCACTTTGACGTGAACATCTCCCACTGTGGCTCCATTCAACTGTGAGATAAATACAGCGAGGTGAGTTTAGAGTGGCCGCCTGCTTTGTATACAGTCTACATGAGCAGGGCATCCCTACAACTAGGGATGACGTCATCACACTTTCTCATGCCTGGTTTTGCAACCAGTATACTACATTTGCATGGATGCTTTTTGCTTAACTTAGCCATCTCAAAAATATCATGCTTAAACTGCAAAAAACGTACTCTTCTCCTCTTATACAAGACACACATGGCCCACAACATTGTTATAGAAAACTGCTGCTTCATTTTATTAAAACGTTTTCAAAGATAGAACACCAACCTCAGCTACGGCCTGGTCTGCAGACTCCATTTTCTCAAAAGTGATAAATGCACAACTGGATAGAGGAAGAGAAGAACAAAAATCACTACTGGTTGTTGAACAACATTTTTTACAAGAGAAATTATACAGTATAGTGCATTATGGTTGTGCAGATTCAATTCAAAATGTGTTCTTAATTCAGTACATACGTAGGTCATTTTTTATTTCATGATCTACTCAATGTATAATATTATGGCATGAAAGCAGAATATAATGGATAATGGAGTTTTTATACTTAAAAAATAAAGAAATATCAACTGATGAAATTATGTAAACACATGTCAAACATAGGACGAAAGATAACATTTATTCATGCATAACTTGCACGAATAAACTTTTCATTGAAAGTTTTTGTTCTTTTCAATTCTCAAAGACAATTCTAGAAAAAAATAACAAGTTTAAGTTATGCAAAAAATGTAAATGTATTAAATCCACGGTATTGTGTATTTTCAACACAACCTCACAATAATGCTTAACACAACTTTGCCTTGATTGTGTAGGGTAACTCCATCATAAGCAAAATCTAAGTCCATTAGTAGAAAAAAACATTTAAAGAAATCTAATTTTCCATGCAGAATCTTAGAGATAAGAACCTACCTCTTACCACTACAGTATGTGAAAAGGGACAGCAACACATCCATGACATTAGGTAGGGATGAAACCACTGTGCACACAGAGTTCTTTAATGGTTACATACTTGCGTGGGTTGTCCATGGAGAGGTCAATGATGGTTCCATGTGGAGAGAAGGAAGAGCGCAGGCTGTCCTCTCCGAGCCCAGAGCCATAAACATACACCGTGTTCCCCTTTCGTACCCCTCTCCGCTCTGGGTATGAATCTGAACCTGAGAATTAAAACATGGGAGAGGAGTTAACGCTAGAGTTGGATAGTAATAATTGAAGAGATATCTGCTCTCTCTGTGGATGGTTTATTTTTGTCTTGGTTACTCACGTCTGAACGGTGCATCTCTTTCTCTGTCCCGTTCCCTGTCATTGTCTCGATCCCTTTCTCTGCTTCTGTCTCTTTCTCTTTCTCTGTCCCGCTCCCTTTCCTTGTCCCGGCCTCTGTCTCTCTCCCTCTCCCGGTCTTTGTCCCTCTCTCTTTCTCTGTCCCGCTCTCTATCCAGCTCTCGTTCCCGGTCCCGCTCCCGCTCTCGCTCTACGTCCCTTTCCACTTCACGGCTGGGCGGCACGCTGCCTCCTTCCTCCTCCTCCCGGAATCTGTCTCTTGAGCTGACAAAGCTGCAAGGGGCACACAGGAAAATGATGTTACACCCATAGATGTTCACTTTCAGTGTATTAAACAGGTGGTTTTGCCATTACCTCTCATACAGTGGCCTCCTGGATCTTTTCCCAGCCTATGAGAAGAACAAATATGATAACATCAGAATAAGCTGTATTTCTTTCCCCCGAAACGCTTTATTCCTTCTTAGACCTTATAATGTGCAAATGTGTAAAGGTATGTTCATTATATGGCATATGGGTTTCTTTTAACTCTACTACAAGAGTCGCCTATGTTTGAAATTGTACATAAGGTATTTCACTTTGAGGAGAAAAAAATAACTTGAATAATATTCTAAATTTCAGGTTGTGATACTACTTGAGAAAGAAACCTACAAACATAAAACACAAGACCCCAGAATCGTCACATTTGTATGTTTTAAATAAACAATACCTCAAGTGGTTCCTCATCTGTAGAGACACTCCTTTGGAAAGGTAAGAAAGCCGGATTTTGGCCTTTCTCGGGGTCCTGTGGCAGATAGAGAAGAACAATTAAACAACATAAACAAATCAAAGCAAGAAAACAGGTGACCATCAGCCAAAACAACACCTTCTAAGGAATATCAGCTTACCTTTTTTTCCAGCATTCGAGAGCGTTTAAACCCGGAGTTCTTGTTCTCTGACTTGATGGCGCTGATGGCACCCGTCTTGATGAGCATCTTTGCTTGTTCTGTGGCCGTTGCCGTGTCAACAACAGGCTGGTCTGACAAAGCTGTTATGAAGTGTAAAGTTAGAAGCCTGAATATCGCAAAAAAGGTTGATTGAGTGGGTATTAGTATACAAATGGGCCTGCAGGTATTTATAGTTGGTCTGTTCAACCAGTTACTTGTTAGTATTTATAGTCAGAGCATTTATCATTTACATTTCTTGTTAGGTGTACTTACTGTGTTTTAATTGTATTATAAAATGATTGTGAACAGAACACATTTGCACATAAGAACAGAAAGTGACATTGTATAAATTGAAGTGATTGCTAGATAAACAAATTGGTTGCGAGTAAACATAATGTGTAGTTTAGTTAGCTGAGAAAAGAAAATGCTGAAGTACTTTAAATGGAGTCTAATGCACTTACTCCGTTTTAAGCCACTTTGGTTTGTCTGGTTGGTTGAATTCTGCTTCTTCAAGGCAAGCAGGGCCTTTTTCTAAAAAGAAAGGGAAACAAGTTAATGTTACAAAATATAAAAGTGTTCTAAAAGAGAATTATTGCAATAGGGTTCATTAATTAGCTTATAGGGATCCTTTGATAATAAAGTCCTAAATGTAACAGCAAGCATCTATTTATTTACCTTTTTCTTAAGTTTAGCATATTTCTTTTGCAGAGCCTCTTCTTCCTCCGTCAGTGAACTTGGAAACACCACCATGACGACAACAACTACAACACAGACAAATACATTAACAGGCGAACACATATCATTGTTGTTAAACAAAATAGGCGTCAACAAATGTAGTTATGACCCGTTCACAGCTGCTAGCCTAGCTAAGCTAATAACCCTGATAAAAAACACGACTGGCGTCCGAAAATATACAGGTAGTTAGCCAGTTCAGACCACATACAAAGTAAAAGTCAACCTTTAGAATAATAAATGCATGTGTGATCTCTTAAAACTATTTTATATACGTAGTAAGAAGCTCTATTTAATTCATTCACTCACCAACTTCAAACGGTGGTTCCTCAATAATAACACGGACGCGTAAATATGACGTAGCATATCCAGGTTGCGTTTATCTTTTTAATTTTTGCAACAACAATAAGCAAAAACATGTATCGACAAACACAAAATGTACACCCATTTGGAATACATGAATTGATTATATATTGTAGACAGCTTTATGAACACGTTTAAAGTTTATTTTTTATTTTAGCTAGCTTAGTAGCAGCTTCCGCTTGTCAATTTCGGCAACTTCCGAAGCGACAGCAACTGTTGGTGGCAACTTTTAGCTTTAACTTGAGAGTGGGAACATGGACAGAATAAGTAAGTCTAGCTGTTTCAATGTAATGCTAGCCTGTATATTATTGTTCATATTGAAACGCGTTTAAACTTGCTAATAACGCTCACTGTGTAGCTTGTGTGATGATGTGGCTAACAGGGTAGCTGTCAAAACGATATCCATTCAGAATAAATACCGAGATAATAACCAAGGCTGTAACGATGCTAAAGTTAGCTTTCGATTATCCAGTTAAAGGGGAAGTTAAGTTGGATTTCGTCGCGACCATTGTTCCATTTTTTGCATCTCTTTCTGTTGTGAAATATTGTTAGACAAGCATTGAAATCTGCCTTTCTTGCATTTCCACAAGCAAAACACACGCATTCATAACACAGTAAGGAGTGCAAAAACAGCGGCTCTGTAGCTTTGCATTATAAGTACAATTGCCTTAAACTTAAAGAGTTAAGTTAGCATTCGCTTGCACAGGGCGCATCTTCCTGGCCTCATTGTGTTTGTTCAGTCCATTCATCCTCTTTGTGTTGTTTCTCTGCAGATGTGCCCCCCGCGGGCCCCATGGACCTGCCGCTGTCCCTGCTGGAGATGGGATGCTCCGGCCGGTTTGAGCTCATCACACACCCTGTACCTGACCAGCCTTTAGCTCCACAGAGCACGGTGAGTGCCGCAGGATTACTGTACATTAAACCACAGTGAAGTTTTGATTGTATTATTAGATATTAGAAAGACATTAACTACGAATAGCTTCCATTAATGTGACACTGGACAAATGAGACACATCTGTTTTTTTTTAATTTTGTAGGGCTTCTTCAGTTTTATACAAATATTTTAATGAAAAAACAGCAGTTTTTTAATTAAAAAGACAAATCAATGCAGCGTTGTTTTATTATTGTAATATTACAATACCTCCGCTCCTATGTAATCCGACCCTAAATCCACACATATTATTTCTACACTGGACAACAGGACAGACCTCTTTTTTATTTATAGTCCACCTTCTTTTGTTAATAGATATTTTAATTAAAAGACGTATTTTCATACAGATAGAAGGTGGACTATATCTGATAAAACAAGATGTGTTTTATCTGGGATGTAATGATTACATGCTGGGTCACTAATTCACTGAATATCTGATCTTATCTCCCCCACAGCTCCCTCATGGGCTTCCTCCCACCTGCCTGAGCCTGGAGACA